>NC_134486.1:47229140-47404140 GCF_040206685.1 Ascaphus truei | reverse complement strand
TGCTCAGAGAAATTGCAAAAAACCCAAGTGTTACATCTCAGGCTCTACAGGCCTCAGTTAGCATGTTAAATGTTAAAGTTCATGACAGTACAATTAGAAAAAGACTGAACAAGTATGATTTGTTTGGAAGGGTTGCCAGGAGAACGCCTCTTCTCTCTAAAAAGAACATGGCAGCACGGCTTAGGTTTGCAAAGTTGCATCTGAACAAACCACAAGACTTCTGGAACAATGTCCTTTGGACAGATGAGACCAAAGTGGAGATGTTTGGCCATAATGCACAGCACCACGTTTGGCGAAAACCAAACACAGCATATCAGCACAAACACCTCATACCAACGGTCAAGCACGGTGGTGGAGGGGTGATGATTTGGGCTTTTTTTTGCAGCCACAGGACCTGGGAACCTTGCAGTCATTGAGTTGACCATGAACTCCTCTGTATACCAAAGTATTCTAGAGTCAAATGTGAGCCCATCTGTCCGACAGCTAAAGCTTGGCCGAAATTGGGTCATGCAACATGACGATGATTCCAAATCTACAACAGAATGGCTGAAAAAGAACCAGACCTCAACCCACTTGAAATGCTATGGCGGGACCTTAAGAGAGCTGTGCATAAACAAATGCCCACAAACCTCAATGAACTGAAGCAACGTTGTAAAGAAGATTGGGCCCAAATTCGTCCACAACGATGTGAGAGACTGATAAAGTCATACAGAAAACGATTACTTCAAGTTATTGCTGCTCAAGGTGGTTCTACAAGCTATTGAATCATAAGGTATACTTACTTTTTCACACATGGCTTCTCCATTTTGGCTTTATTTTTGTTAAATAAATCATGACAGTGTAATTTGTCATGTGTTGTTGTTCATCTGAGGTTGTATTTACCTAATTTTTAGACCTGCTAAAGAACAGATGATTGTTATTACTGCACCGACACACTTTATTCGAGCAAATACCCAGTATGTACCTGGCAGATACCTCGAATGCGCCGCTCCTCACCTCTGACAAGCCCCGTTGCGTTTGCCTTCCCAGCCTGGGTTCATGCCTGGCTGACGGGCGGCTGATCTGTTAAATGATAATGATTAGGATTTAATAGGCTGCAATGCTTCGCGTGTCTACCAGATGGCATAAATTCATGAATTGTAATGCAGTATATATATATATACTGTGCAGTATTGCAGCCAGCGGGAATAAAATGCTTCAATCCCTGCCTGGAAAATACCTCAATGCACTCGGGCAGAAAACAGTCACAAACCTCAATACACCCGGGTATACCCGAATTCGTGGGACTAGCCGAGCTCGAATAAAGTGTGTCGCCAGTGTATGTCCTGATATGTAAAAGCATAGAATTCAAAGAGGCTGTACTTTCTTTTTCACACAACTGTATACAGTATATAATACAATGATATAATGCGTTTTATATTATATAAAATACATAAGATGGCATTAGAACATTTAATAATTTTTTGATTAGTTAAATTAAAAAATATGGCAAAAAATGAAATTGTATCTTGAAGGGTAAAATGTGCATCATTACCAAACATGTCAATGGGAATCCCTTGTAACCTCTGGAGAAACCTGAGGGTACCTCCAAACATGGTGAAACCACTGTGTACATTACACGCATAGAGCCATTAAATGTGCCACTGCAGCTGATTCACACTTTACAAATAAACAATAATAATAGTCTCTACTATTGTAAAGTGCCAACATATTCTGCAGTGCGGTACAATGGGGGTACAGAGTTATGTATATTACATACACAGAAGGACATACCAAGTGAGGACAAACAAGTGCAAACAGATACAGAAGGTAATGAGGGCCCTGCATGGGAGAGCTTACAATGCAGAGGGAATAAGGGGCAAGGTTGGAACAAAAGGTAATGTTTTGCCTCAGGGTGGAGTATGGTCTAGCCGCACAGCTGATCCCATTTTGGTTTGGGGTTTAGGGACTTGAAAGAAAACCACTTCTTTAATCAAGGCTCTATCATCAATCAAATATTCATAGGTCACAGAGAATAAAGATGTATCAAACTGGATTATTTTTGTTATAAACATTTAGAACTCGGTCACACATATCCCAGTGATTACACACTGTCCCAAACAATAGCCTCACCCCAACTTCCCCTCCCACTGAAAAAGCAACGCCTGACAAAACATATTGGGGCAAAGCAATGGCCTCAGTTTTAAAGAACGTGTTTATAACCTAGAATCAAGTTGCAGATATTTGATCTGGTTGAAGTGCGAAAATGTGGTTCATCAGACGGACGGCTATTTGCAGTGACGGCAGTCAAGCCCCGGGCTCACTGATTGGCTTCCTGGAGCTTCTTCGCGGATGCTGATGTGTTAGCAGAGTTATGCAAAAGAGAATCTCAAGTAAAATGACTGAAGTGCTTTATTTCTGTTCTGGAATTAGCAGGCAGTCATGATTAGTGATATCACCGCACTGGAAGGCTGAAGTACATTGAGATTACTGTTAATTCCCCTAACTTCTCCATTCCTACCTTGTCTTCAAGATCATGTTTGAGACAGCAGCGACAGCAGCAGGAGCAGCAAGGGACGGTTTGTGTTTAGCCAGAAGAAGCAGGAACACGAACGGATTAGAAATGAATCTCAATGCACTTTATTCTTCCATGGCCATTCGGTAAATGAGACATAAATGAAATATGGCTTCTGACAGAAAGAAAGCATATTTCCTGTATTTATTTGAATTGTATCATGCAAATACGCTTATTTTATTTAAATTACATTTTGCATATACAGAAAAATTCCTTAATCTAACCAAAACAGAATAAATAATTCCATTATTTCTCTTAGAAATATCCTTGTTTACAGCAGAGTTCAATCACTTCTTTTTTTAATTGTTTAGAAACAAATATCAACACTAAATAATTCTGTAATGCAGAGTGAAACGTATACTTGCCTAACTACATGACAGTAAATATTTAACTCTGCACCACATGCCCTCCCAATAGGAATCCTGTCTACTATTATTAAGTACTATTTTCTAGCATTCTTTTATATCTATAGAGCTAGTGACTTGGTTTTCCTGTAGTCCAGAATCATCTCCCCTCTTACTCACTTGTCCAAAAGTAGTTTGCGAAATTTGTAACATATTTTCCGTAAATGTCACCAACATTTTAGATGTAAAGTCTTAGGAAATAAATGAGTGCCGACTTGTCAGCTAACCAATGAATGCTTAACATCATAGCAACATTTCTGCCTGGCTGCTCTCGTCAGAAAAATCAATGTTTTGTTATATATAGTTGTAGCCCTGTTTCCCCCCCCTCCCCCGCACTCTGGAAGATGTACTGCTGGCTACTTATGTCTGTGGTGCGGTCATACCTGGAGTTTCCATGAGAGCTGAGTGTCTGTGGTGTTGTGGGGTAACAGGACAGGCTTTCGGTGATCTTTAGAGCTCACACAGGGTGTCAGCGTCTCCAGCCACAGCGGGCTCCAGGGTTCCCGGAGACAGTCCCCACCATGGCAGACTTCAGAGTATACCCCTACCCAAGAGACTGTAGACTCAGGCAGTGGTATATAAATGGGATGCTTTATTTGGACATCCACTGTGATTGCCATATAACCGATGCGGGATAGCTTGAGATCGGTCCCAGGCTTGACTGGCATGTCTCACCCCCAGCCAGGAGGAAACAGCACACACCTCTCCCTAGGAGGGGTGGAAGAGAACTCTCTATAATTTAGCACTTCCTCTCTGAGACCACAGAAGGTGAGGGCACAAGGTCTGCACCATTATTGGCTATACACCACTCCTGCCACTCAGAGAGTCAGCATGAGGGTGGGGGGGGGGGGGGGGTCAATGCCCCTAGGATAGCCTGTCATAGCCTGTAGCTACTAAGGACTTACGTGACAGGGGGCAGAGAGGCTGTCTGGACCAGCCATGGCTACAGAGTAAACATCACTACATGGGCTCGCAGCACGTTTTTCTGGTAGAGAAAAGTTGCAATGATGACCTAATAATAATATTTAAACATTCACAATTGTTAGAGAAAACACCATATTGAAAAAGCTACAAACAATAGTATACAAAATTGCATGCATTGCGAATTCTAATATATAAACGACACATTTTCTGAGAAGGAAGTATAAACAGAGGTAAACCTTCAAAAGACCCAAAGCACTAGGAAAGCGCTACAGCAATCAAGCATTGCTCCAGGAAATAGTTGACTACATAAAATTAGACTTGTAAACTGTGCTAGAATGAGCCTCATCACTACCATGTGCTAAGAAACATCTGGGCCTCCACTACCCTCAATAGTCTGCTAGAGAGACACGTGCCACCAACCCGACTTTTCCTCCTTTACCAGATCACCGGGATGATGTTGCCGGGAACCAGTTTTGTTTCCCAAGTTTTCAGGAAATCACAAGTCTATCAGCCTGATCTGGGTTTTTCCCGGGCCAGTGTACCTGTTCCAGCAAGGCCTGATAAAAAAATAATCATCATGCCCACTTTGCTACTGCCACTGTCCTGCTGGCACGGAAACCAATGGCTGGGAGTGACACGGTGCCGCAATAGATTTTGAAGTGCGTCTTCCGTGGACCATTTGGTGTCTGGCAGGTTGAGGCTGTATTGTATCGCAGTGTGACTCCCAGGCACAAGGTGCTATTTCCTCCCGGTAAGCTATTGGGATGGGAAGCATGAGGGCGGGGGAGGTAGAAAGGGTTAAAAGTGCCTCCTTGGTGCCAAACCCTATTTCAGGGTTAAAAATAACATAGTCCAGGGTAATAAAAAAAAAAGAAATCAATTATTAAAACAATGTAGCAGGAGAACTGATGCTTTAACAGCAGTCCTCAGCATGTTCACTCTGGCCCAGACTTGCTACGGCTCTACTCAGGGTGTGGTGGAGCATTCCTGAAGTTAATGAGCCACTGATCCTGTCCTCTGGACTTGAACTGTGTAAACCTGATTCTGAGAATGAACCATACAATTGTATAAGTGACTGTTCACTCTTAAATGGATGCATTTTTGTGGCAGTATGTCAGTGGACTAGCTGTGAATAAGTTTTCCAAAGAGTTCCCAGTTTAGACAGTCTTGAGAATTGTATACAGTATAACTCTACTGACAAAAAAACATCTTGTGGTTTAATATTGATGTTACATGGCTGGTCCAAATTGCCTCTCTGCCCTTGTCACATAAGTCCTGATAGCGCTGCAGGCTATGACAAGCTACTCCAAGGGGCATTGAACACCTCTCATGCTACTCTCTGAGTGACAGGAGAGGAGGTAACATGGTGTTTGTGTACAGCTAATAGTGGTGCAGACACTATGCCCTCCCCTTCCAGATCTCAGAGAGGAAGTGCCAAACTGTTAGTCAGTTCTGGTCTGGAGTCTGGAGAGATTGGAAGGGCTGTGAGTCTCTCCCATCTGGGATGAGCATGCCCCCTCAACTCCTAGGGGTCTGGGAGAACACATAAATTACAACAGAGGCCTCAAGATTACCAGAAGGCTCTGCACCATCCAGAGGCCTGGGATCCTCTGACATTCATTTGCTACGCTGTAAAGAACAACCGCAGTGATGCATGCAATAATGCATTTATATACTCCTGTCTGAGATTGCAGTGTATTGGACAGGGGTAGTATGGAAGTATTGTGCTTTGGGGGGGGGGGGGGAGGGAGGGGGATCTATCTCTGGGCATCCTGGAGCTCCCTGAAGCTGGAGGCGCTGACACCCTGAGATGAACATCATGAATCACAAAAGCCTGTCCTGGTCCCCATACCAACGTGAACATCTCAGCTCTCCTGGACCCTCACAGGTACGCCACAGCACCACAACACATGTAGCAGCAGTAACATCTCCCAGATGGGGGGAGGGGGTGGAGAGAAGCAGTGCTACATTGAAAACAAAAATGACATTATTTAATAGTGCAGAATTTCAAGGAAAATTCACTTTTGTACATTTTTCCACTACAGAGGGACGGCTTTATTCAGAATGGCGTCATAGCTGGTAACACATAATTACATCTCCTAGAGTGTTTGGATCATATGGTAGGCAACATGAAAAACTTAAAGGGTCACATGTGCAGTTGTTGAGTCCTTAAAAGGACCATGCATTACCCTTAACATGTACTAAGGTAGTAGACCACGAGGGGAGAGCTAGACATGGAAGTAGGCAACACGAGGAGAGGAGAGTGGATTCTGTACAGTAATGTCAGCAGCACTTGGCTGCTCATACCTCTGTATCTTGTTGCAAGCTCCTGTATCACTTGTCCTTTGTGGTTCCTGATCATCTCTATGTAGTTCCTCACCCCATCATGCATCCTGTTTCCTGCTTGGCTCCTGTGGCCTCTTGAATTTCTGTCCTCTGCTTCTTCCTGAGCACATCTCAGCCAAGTTTTTTGGACCTCAACCTTGTTACAACCTGTACTACCACCACTTGAACTGCTATGCTACCTGCCCTAGAATGGTAGAACTTTCAGGCAAACCTCTCCAGCCACTGAAAACTCCTTTCCTGCCTATACTCAGCTACTGTCAGCAGCCTGCAGACATAACACTCACTTCTGTTCTTACTAGATACTGTATGTGTGAATGTGTTCAAATGGGAAATTCTTTGTTACTTTCTGCAAAATGTTGTATTTTCCTGATTTTATCATACGTAAAATTTGTGTTTTTTCACACATTTGTTGCCAATTTCCACCAGAATTTCATGAAAATTGCAGTATATAAAAGGTCATTTGATCTAAATTGAGGATCATGTGACCTGGCAAAAAAAAGATTTTGTAAACTTTTCAGATATTCATGTGTGGAATAAAAAAGGCAAATGAGAAGATACTGTCATAGGATGAGTGCGCTATCATAAACAGCTGACCAGAGGAAGTGGTGAGATGCTCTGATCAGCGGCAGCAACACCCCGGATCTCGTGGGCCTCGGGTCAGAGAAAGAAAGCAGGCAGGAAGCCACCCAACCTCATCATCCTGTCTACCACACTATACTGTCCAGCGTTGCTGAAAGCCACCCAACCTCATCATCCTGTCTACCACACTATACTGTCCAGCGTTGCAGGAAGCCACCCAACCTCATCATCCTGTCTACCACACTATACTGTCCAACGTTGCTGAAAGCCACCCAACCTCATCATCCTGTCTACCACACTATACTGTCCAGCGTTGCTGAAAGCCACCCAACCTCATCATCCTGTCTACCACACTATACTGTCCAGCGTTGCTGAAAGCCACCCAACCTCATCATCCTGTCTACCACGTTATACTGTCCAGTGTTGCAGGAAGCCACCCAACCTTATCATCCTGTCTACCACACTATACTGTCCAGTGTTGCAGGAAGCCACCCAACCTTATCATCCTGTCTACCACACTATACTGTCCAGTGTTGCAGGAAGCCACCCAACCTCATCATCCTGTCTACCACACTATACTGTCCAGCGTTGCTGAAAGCCACCCAACCTCATCATCCTGTCTACCACACTATACTGTCCAGCGTTGCAGGAAGCCACCCAACCTCATCATCCTGTCTACCACACTATACTGTCCAGTGTTGCAGGAAGCCACCCAACCTCATCATCCTGTCTACCACAATATACTGTCCAGCGTTGCAGGAAGCCACCCAACCTTACCATCCTGTCTACCACGTTATACTGTCCAGCGTTGCAGGAAGCCACCCAACCTCACCATCCTGTCTACCACGTTATACAGTCCAGCGTTGCAGGAAGCCACCGAACCTCACCATCCTGTCTACCACACTATACTGTCCAGCATTGCAGGAAGCCACCAACCTCCCCATCCTGTCTACCACGCTATACTGTCCAGAGTTGCTGGAAGCCACCCAACCTCACCATCCTGTCCACCATTGTAGCTGTTGGATATATGTATATCCAATCAATAAAATAAAATAAAACACAAGCTACGCATATCCTAATTCACAACATTTCATTAATATTATTACCATTCTTTATTATTTATACCATACTGCATAAAAGCCTGCACATCTTTAACTATTTCTAATATTTTATTTCAATTGGGATTTTAGTTACATATGTTAGTCTAAGTGGAATAAGCTTGTTCACCACACCAAGATAACATCAGTTCAAGTAACTCTTAGGTTTTAATTTAATAATGTTTTACCATGTCCTCTGAGATATGGCTGTGAAGCCCACATACTCTAAGCACCATTAAATCAGGATGCATAACGTTAAACTAGTAACACGTTATGTTCCCTGAATTTATCGAATATCCACAAAGCTTATGCAAGAGCAACAACAGTTGTTTATCTCATTAGCATTGGAATTAACGTTAGCAGCAAGAAGGAGTAGCGAGAGATAAAGGAGAACATCAGGAGGAAGCTATACCCTGAGTGTGACGATGCTCGTCTCCAATCAGGAAGCGGACCCTCAGGGCTGAGGTAGGGATGCAAATAAACCGCCCAGCGCCCAGGGACAGAGTCCTGAAAGAGAACCCGTAGTCGGTAAGCAGGCAGGGGTCAGGGCTGGCGGCAGTGGTTCAGAATCCAGGCAACAGGCAAAGGGTCAGGGCAGGCAGCAAGGTCGGGGTCACGGTCCGGGGTCAGCAACAGGGAAATCCGATGAACAGGGGAGCCATAGGGATTGGCAAGCCACACAGAAGGCTCAGGAATGGGGAAGGCACATGAACTAGAAGGCTCAGGAACTAGAGCCCAGGGTGGCAAGGAACGCAGCTAAACGTATACAATGCTCGGGCGGGGACTGGAGTCACTGACTGTTATTTAAGCCCTGGAACAGGTGCAACCAATAAAGTAGGCTACCAATAAGGGCAAGTTCCAGCCAAAGCCTGGACTGGAACCCTTACACTGAGGAAGCTACAGCCGTAGTGAAACGCGTTTAGGGCGACAGCAGAGGAGACAAACCAGAGGTAGGACAAGCCCGGCATAGACATTCTCAAGTCCCATCAAGAGTTTGCGCAGACAGACAGCTACATTGGGAAAAGGTCTACCCTGGAGAGGATTCATGGACAACAAGACAGCACATGAGTTTTAGTAGCAAGTGACTCTTTTTGGACCCCTCCTGTGTATTCTACATGCCTGATACCCGCATATGTTTGTGAGGTTTTAATTGTATTTCATATACATCCCGAGTAAAACTTTATTGCTCTATGTCCTTCCCTCCCTCATTTTTTGGTAATTTGGGAGGACAGCATCAACCACAAAGACACTACAGCAAAGTATTATCTTTCAAAAGCTAGAAAATCACAGACACTTGCGAGTGTATCAACTATTTATTTCCTGGAAACACTAGTTCTTTTAAACTTATTGCACCATTTATATTTTCTCTGTGTTTATATCTATATATCTATATCTATCCGGTGAGGATTTGCACCCCGGTACATGTTTGATAAGTTAGCAATAGCACTTGTGACGGAGTGGCCCTGTAGTGGAGGTCACTTAGGAGTCCATAGTGTATTTTAGGCTGTAACAATCCCTTTGGTGGTTTATTTCTCCACATTCACAATAAAGGATTGGACACACTGTCCCTTTAAGGCAAAACACAAACCATAAAACAAAAACCTAATCCACGTTAGGGAGGCTAGCTACCCAGCAAGGCTATGTCCAGTTTTAAACGTAACACATATGTCTGAAAATAATATAAAAGTCGTTATCTTAGTATCTGGCAAGGGTCCCAGATGTCTCCAGGCAATCCTTGGTTGATGCAGGGATTTGTGTCTCTGCTGTTCCCAGGTAAATCCCTCGTGGAACAAAAAGCCTGGGTCCCTGCAGGATGGAGCTTGGTTGATGGTGGGTTTGAATCCAAGCAGGGTTACAGCCAATTCTCTGTGACCCTCCTCTCTTGCTGATGCTGGAACAACTGACAGGCAGTGACTGTCTGCCTTTTAAACCCTGCTCAATCAGGAGTTAATTTAAAACATTGTAGTAGGCCTGACAGCTAGGCTGTGGTCTCCTTATCCTTGCAGAGGGAGAGTTAACTCCTTCACTCGCTCAGATATCTCCCCTCTCAGAGTGTAGCCCTGTGCACGCTCAGCCAATAAAACACCCCCCCTTCTCGGGTGGAGTCTACTGTGTGCCAGTCCCCCTTTCTTCTTTGATTTACAGTCGATCAATGCCCCAAACTTCTCTTCAGTCTTTTCTGTGTTTTCCACACTTTCTGACTTTCGATGGGATCCATGGATCTGGTTCTCCTTTGTGCAATGTATTTTCTTAATGCCATCTTCACTCCTACCAGTAACTTTGTTTTTCCCCTTTGGGGCAATTAACTGGTACTCAGGACATGAAGCACAGACATTTGCCACCTCTTTATCAGTTCACAGGCCACAATGTGTAGTCGTGGTTGAAGAGAACAACTGTGACAAAGTCTTTTTAGATTGGCGTGCCTCTGTCGCTCAAATTATTCTTATCACTGCTTTTCCATGATGCGCTTAGCTTCGTCATCCCTACGGAGGACTTCTTGCTCAAGCTCATCTTTCCATTTCACCAACTTTTCTTTAACTTGCTTGGCAACGAGTTCTTCCATGAGTCGTGCAATCTCTTCTCTGTGACCATCTGCGCCTCGGTCAGTATCATTAATCTCCAGCACCTCAACCTTGGTGGAGTTCTCATCAACTTTAACTGTACCCTGTGGCATCTCTCCTTTGCAGTCAGCAGAGTGAATATAGTGGCTGCATTCATAGTAAGAAATCTGTTTCGGACCACATGGGCATGGTAGTATGACTGGATTCATATTATACTCCTCAGCTGGAACTTGGTTCTTCTTTTCTGCATTTCGTGGAAAGCAGATTGTCGCATAGTTATAGCATTGCATATCCAGATATAGGAATGGACATCTTGCTTGGTTATCACATAGGATAAATATATCCGGACTGAATCACCCTAGCAGCTTTCTTCATATTCCTGTAGCGTCTTTGCTGCTGCCACTTTCTAACCGTTGAGTGGAGTGTAATCCCACATTGCTTCAACTGTCCATACTTCTTCCTTTGTCATTGCATTCTCCAACCTGATTGAAGTACATAGGCTGCTTTAGTCTGGTGATAAAACTGACAAGCTTTCATCCCTCTGCGGGCAGCATGTATGACGACAGTTGCGGATCGTTTGCGCAGATAACTTTCTCTCTCCATCCTTCCTCTGTAGTATTTATGAAGTGTTAGAATGCTTCTCTTCTTTCTTTCAGAGTCTGCTCTGATCTCGGAAAGTTCTAACTAGAAACATAGGGACTTGTCTCTTTCCTGCTCCAAGGTGCCCTATGTTTCTTCAAGTGCTAATTGTACGCTTGACTTTTCTTGTTCAAATAGTTTCTTCGCTTTTAATACTTTGTAAGGCTTCCCATTTCTTTCACTGACCTGGTAAGTCAAAACCGAATTCTCCTCTTGCAGATTCTTGTTCTCTCCCCATACGGTCTCCAGCATTTTAAATATCCCTTCATGGACACATTTAAACATATGCAGCGCTGTGCTGAGACTGCAAACCTCCATTGAGAGATTCCCAACTCTCCTTGTGCCTCTCATCCATGGCGGAAGCAGCAAAATTTGACCGCTCAAGATTAGTCCTCATGTCCTCGAACTCGCTCTGCAAGGGATGCTTTGTCTTCTCCAAACATACACACACTTTACTAATGCCTAGCACTTTGCAGTGCGTGCTCTTGTACATCTTTAGCTTGGTTCAAGGAATCGTCAACCTTTTCTTTGCTGCCTTCTTTTTAATCCACACCTTAATCACTGGATATACTATTCCGCCACTCCCAGAGGATTCCGCAAGTCTCTCTAGGCTGCAGAACATCTCAACTCCCTTCTGATGTGTGATTTCCTGAAGTCGCAGGCTCATTATTAAACGTTTCTGTAAAGTCCACTGGAAGCTGTGAACTTCTTTTCTTTTTAGTCTTGGTAGACTAAGGCATGAGCAGTACTGAGCTCACATTCAATGATCTAAACGTCAGCATTTTCTCCTCATGTTGCTTGCTGTTGCAGTTGAAAAGAAGTTATATCAGTGGCGCTCAACACTGTAATGATCAAAGCAATTCTAATAGATATTATAAAATATATATTATAAAATATACAACCAGAGCCACGGAAATCGCCCGTCTGATTGGATGCTCCACGTGGTAAGGGTAAACATGTAAATATACAAAGAAATCAAATCATAGCATAATACTGTAAAACATACACATACATAAACAAACAACACTTAACAAACGCTGAGAACAACAGGTAACTACTCACAATGGCATTTAATATGGCATATCATTAATATCATAAAATACACTTATTACATATAAAATAGTACATAAAAACATATATTAGGTTCAGGCAAGATTCTCCAACTCGGGTGGGGGTACCTGCTTACCGAAAACAGGATGTAATCAGGCAATGGATAATTCAAAGAGTATCCCCTCTTATGGATAGCTGCTGCTGCTGCTGCTGCTGCTGCTGCTGCTGCTGTTGTTAACACCTGGGCTCAGACGAGGAGTCTATTATGGGCAGGGACAGGTTTTTCCAGCTAGCTGCGTCTGCCTCAGTCCTCTCCCAGCACTGCAGAAGCTCCAGGACCACACACAGAGATACTTCCTGGTCTGCCCGCACCACGTGCACCAAACACAGCAATGCTGAAATGTTGGATATTCCTACGCCAGCATGTGCTTTCCCACAGCTCACAGCTCACAGCTCCCAGCTTCGGAAGGGTACAGCACTCACACCCGAGTAGTGGGGACCTCACAGAACCACCCTACGCGTTTCGAAAGTCTTGCTTTCTTCCTCAGGGGTTAAAAGTAATGACATAGTCATGAGTTAACTCCTTCACTCCCTCACAGCACTACATTCATTGCGTTAGCTTTAAATAACCTATTTTTGTGCCATGGCACTTATTTAGTATACACTCCAAATACCCCTTTGTACAACACGTGGAGAGATACACCAGGGCACAAAACTAAACACACCTGAGAGACCTGGGAAATATGCTAATATAATTAATTTTAATATATATATTGAATATCCCAATTAGCATGTATCCCCGGTATCTCAGTTGTGTTCAGTTACTTTCTATCTCCTCTTCACCAAAACCCATATTTCAGGGTCTGGGTGGAAGTAAAGCCGCCATTAGGTAAGTCCTAATTATTATTAACCTAATGTTAATTAGCTGCAATAAACTGAATGGCCATTAGTGGGTATGCCATGTTAGGGGTAATGCCTCGTTTGCATATTAGCACTAAATGCAGGAAAAATTTAACCATTTGCTATGTAAAGGAGTAAAACTGGGTTAACGTCAGGTTATTCAATAAGCGTTACTATTAACGTAATGTTAATTTAGGTTGGTGCTATGTTAAATATCCTAACTGAACGTAGAGTATTTTAGCCTTTGCCTGCAAACTTAAATACCATTAGCATATGTGGGGGTAACTTAAACCATTAGGAGGTGATCATGCTTCTAAAAATACTAATCCAGTTCTATGTGTTATGCTAAGCTCACGCAGCACAAACAGTACAGCAATTATCTGGCGTTAATACATTTTTTTTACGTAGATATATTAGTAAACAAAATAAATAATTGCATCATGACAAAAGAATGAAACATATTGACTATAAAACAATAATTTATTTGTATTTAAATAGTATGTATCCCTTGTATTAAAATGTGGATAACATGAATAAATACATTTTAAAAAATCCACTTGCTTCATTTACTAATTCACAAATGTATTTTAAATTGGTGCATTGCAACAATGGTCGATTTCAAATTAAATTATGTTATCAAGCAGGTAGGTGACCTGACGTCATGCGTCCGGCATCATTTCAGACACTGAACTATTCATCTTATGTAACAACAAAAGACAAAAAAAATTGACGTATGGTATAATTAACTACTATCTATTTCTCTTCTGATAAGCAAGAGTCATTTAGTTCAATCCTTTGGCCAAAGCATTACAATCCTGCAACCACGTCACAGTAAAGCCCTTTCTGCCGGTCCTAGCTACACCACGTGTAAACATTTTCTTCACCTCTCTAATGGAGGAAGAAAGGTCTCAACAGACTGATAATAAAGTGTATGCCAGGACCTGCTAGTTAAAAGTGGGATGAGTGAGCTTAATGCCAAGGAGAAGGGTCACAAACTTCCCAGCAATTGCTACCAATTGACATATCAGAACGGACACAGTCCCTGCAAATTCAGAACCCAAACCCACCACACTATATATATATATATTTGTGTCAAAAGGAATGCTACTAGGATTGTGACCTCAGGTATACCAAAGACAAGAAAGTCCCAATGCTACATCCAATTTGACAAATTATTTCGTTAAACACTTGTCTATTTTTCTTTTCAGAAGTGAGAGCCATTCAGTACAATTCTTTTCTGCAGGTCATAGGTAACAAGTCTGATAACATCTTTATAAAATACCACATCCTTTTCTTTAAGGTTGGTAACTACTTTTGACCACTACATTCTAAAAGCCAAAAAATGTATTACAAGGATTATGTTAAGAAAGCAATATAGCTTCTAACGTTTCAACCCAGTTGAATGTACCAGAGTGTTTCATCTCAGTCACTGAATTCCTAACTTAACACATATAGCCTGCTCATTTCCAGACCAACATACTGTACACAATGAGAACATGGGTGCCAAGATGAAATGTATTGCATACCATGGTGGAGGGGGGTACAATTTGTTACAGGAGTTAACTTACATGGAGTCAAATTCCTCAGGCCACCTGCAGTGCGACTCATTAAAAAGTCTCACTATATCATTCACAAATCTGTAATTTAGCTTCAATGTTGCTCATTTTCATCAAACATTGTCACTGTAAACCTGCTGTCAACTCTCGCTGATTTCCTGTGTTTTACACGGATTCGGTGTTATACTGTAGATTATTTGCAGCAGCGGTCCATTAGGCTGCGCTTATAGTGCCGGCGACAGCAACGCGACATTGCTTCAAAACAAATGTATTGAAGTCGTCGCATGCGCTTATAGTAGGAGCGGCGGATAGGTCGCGATCGCTAGAAGTCACTTCAATTTGTTTTTCTCCAGCGACTGCAGCGTGACTTCAGCATCGCCGTCGCGTGGCTGTCGCCATCGCTGGCACTATAAGCGCAGCCTTAGACTACTGGAGTCTCACTGATAGAAATATGCCATTCTGGGGTCCAACATTATTTATAAAAATGTTTTACCAGGAAGTAACACATTGAAAGTTACCGCTCGTTTTCAAGTATGTCCAGGGCAGAGAGTTATGATGACATGGTAATAAATGGTTATAAATGGTTATAACCATGGTTATAAATACATGGCTACATTAGGTGAATAGGGTTATACATTATATACAGGCATACCCCGGTTTAAGGACACTCACTTTAAGTACACTAGCGAGTAAGGACATATCGCCCAATAGGCAAACGGCAGCTTGCGCATGCGCCTGTCAGCACGTCCTGAACAGCTATACCAGATCCCTACCTGTACCGAAGCTGTGCGCAAGCGGGGAGACTATAGAGCCTGTTACAAATGCGTTATTTACATCAGTTATGCACGTATATGATGATTGCAGTACAGTACATGCATCGATAAGTGGGAAAAAAGGCAGTGCTTCACTTTAAGTACATTTTCGCTTTACATACATGCTCCGGTCCCATAGCGTACGTTAATGCGGGGTATGCCTGTATAAAGACATTGCATATATATATATATATATATATATATATATATATATATATATATATAATGCCCATATATAAACATATATAGATATTTGAAAATGCCCATTTCTCACCGATTTGTGTCCGTAGAGGTTGGCATTGTGTTAAATAAAGTATGTCTCAAATTACACATAAGACAAATCAATGTGAATAAAGTATAATTTATTCTTCATTAACCTGATTTTTGTTGTGTAACAAATATCCTTTCTTAAGTTGCATTACATAAAGATACCCTAACCATAGAAAGCCCCCCAGGGAGAGTTGGCCGCCACCGTTTAGCTGCTGGCCGTTTCGGCCCTGAAGTAGGTAATTCGCATTAGGATTAGTGGTCAAGGTTTCTAAGGTAAGGGGTTAACGGGTTCACAAACTTTTTCTCGCCACTGTATACAGCAAAATATTTAACGATGTCTGGGGTCTTAATGATTCTTAGTTGCTTTTGAGCTCTTTGCCAAAAAATAATGTTATGCTATTTTGGTGTTTTTTATACTTTCTATTTTTTCTCTTTTGATTCCTACTGCATATGTGCTGATAGATGAGTGGAAATGGTCGAACAGAGAGCTGCATATGCTTGCAACAGATGGGGCCCAGGTCTCTTGGACTATCTGTCAGATAAGAATCTTATCTTCACAAGATAAGACATTTTTAAACAGGAGATTTATTATCTTTAAAATACTTTAACACTATATACTATACTTTATTATATTGTATTTCTTTATATCACTTTTTGCAGCGTGACACTGTCGTTCTTATAATGTAAGCACCAAATACATTTTGAGATTCATGTCACAACCCTGGGGAGGGGGGGGGGGGGGAAGAGAGGAGGAGCTATGGACCGGTGGGGAGAGGGGAGGGAGGAGCTATGGGCCCTTGGGGGTGGGGAGAATAAGGGCTTGGGGGGAGGAGCTATGGGTCTGAGAAGGAACTATTTGTCTGCAGGGGGGAGGAGCTATGGGAGAGGTAGAAGGCGATGGAGGGATAGGCATGGGCCTGGGGGGGGATTATGTATGGGCCTGGGGGAGGGAGTAGGTATTGGCCTTCGAGGAAGTATGTATTGTCGTGGGAGAGAGGCAGAATATGGGCCTGGGGCGTAGGTATGGAAAAGGGAAGTAGGTATGGGGCTGGGGGGGGCGATAAGCATGCATGGGCCTAGGGAGGGGTGAGAAAGAAGGAGGTATGTGCCTGGAAAAAGGGAGTGCAAGATTAGAGGGTGGAGACCAGAGACGACTGGAGGAAGGGAAGGGACCACGTGGGCCTATTGGAAGCCAAAGGAAGTCCCATGGTGGGGCCCGGTCGGCAGAAGGCCAAAAACCTCAGGACAAAGGTGAGGGGTGGCGGCGTATGAGGCAGGAGGTATGAGTGTGGAGGTATTAGGTATGGGCTGGATTTTGTTTGGGCCCAGTGACAGGCTGTGGGATAACTTTGAGCCCAGGGAGAGTTGGCTGCAGAGGAGCTGGAAGGTACGTTCCAGAAGTTAGACCCGGTCACGATAATTTACATGGTTATAATATACATGTAACGGGTATTTCCTCTATCCCAATCACAGATATAGTGTGTGTGGGTGGAAACCTATGTGTTACCAGGTGTGGTGCATATACCTGTAGAACACAAGAGGCCTGAGCCTCCGCTTGTTGGGAACCTGGGGTGAATCCTTTGACTCGATCTGGTTTACAGCGCATCCACCTGTGTAGGGTTCTAGGAATGTAGAAGGTTGCCTACACAGGACCCACATATACAATAAATACATACACGGAGATGTATATAACCAGTTTATATATATATGCAAGAATAATCACACACGTTATATAATACTCCCCCTAGGGGGTAACTCCACAGCATATAACGCAGTCCATAGTGTCTTTCACTCCACTAGGAGTGTACCTTATACCCACCACCGTGTACCCCCACACCGTGTCCACAGTTAACCCTTTTTCCCCGTGGTCAGCGCTGCCACTATGTGAGAGTATAGATATATATATTTATATTTAGGTGATTCGTTGGTGCACTTATTAAGGTACCTACCGAGTGCTCCTGCACTTGGGCCAGCAATCAGCTTCGAAAAGGATCCGCCGCTTGGTGATCCCTTCTGTGATCCGGTCCTTCCTTACACGAGGGTCTGCCAGGGGCGATCCCACCCTGGAGATAGTCTTTGGTCTCTTTGGGCCAAGGCTTGAGCCCAAGCTTCTTCTCGGGGAGCGCAGCGTCCGCTGTGTCCCTAACTAACACTGGTACTAAGTTGGCAGGGTCCCTAACCTAGGGCCTGTCCCTGTAGCACCATAAGCTGAGAGAGGCTCAGGACCTAACTGGGGCCTAGGGGGCTGCTGGCCTAATGCAGTGGGTCACAGACCCCTGCACTCACCTCCTTCCCCTAGCTCTTCCTGGTCCAGACTGCACTAATGTGGGCTCAGCGCGCGAAAATGTATCTAATCTGTGAGCTGGGAGATACTGTAGCCCTATTGGCTCCCTGGCATCACGTGGGGTCCCCTAAAGCTCATGGGACTTGTAGTCCCTGTCTGGAGCCCTCTTCTCATTGGTGGCGTTTCGTGCGCTGCAACTGCGCATGCGCGAACTTCCCGGCCGGCCACTGTGTGGGGAACCCCATTGCGCATGCGCAACCACAATGAAGATGGCGACGCCCTGCCGCCCTGCTTCGGGAGCGCCGGGAGTCCTCGCAACGCGATCGCGGCCCTAGCAACCGGCCGCACGCGTCCCCGGCAACCCCCCAGATAGGACCCTACCGCCCCCACTCTTGCAACCGGCCGACAGGACCGCCATTGGGCTCGGCGGCACTCGCGATCGCCAGCAAGGTGAGGGGAGGGGGGGGGAGCGACAGGCAGAGGGGGACCTGGCTACATACACATAATTACTGGGTTGAATTGAATACGACTGTGATATGATAAAGAGATTTTATTCCTTCAAATAAGGTGGCACACAATGTTGTACAAATAACAAACAGAATATTTACACTTACTTAGGAAGGAGACCATGAAGTAGCCAGAATTCAGGCGAGCAATTCATTCAGCAATACAGGATACAAACGTTGGCAACTGGGTAGAGGGCTTACAGTCACAAATAGATTTTAGCCTCTACTCCTTAACATTGGGACCCATGTATTGGAGAACAACTATCTGGACCCAATTAACTTTTGCCAGCTCACGTGGGAAGCAAGCTGGTGCATGCCCCCTGGTAGGTGGGACATGCACACACACTGTCAGTCAGAGTCCCATTTAGTGCACCCCACTCTTAAGCCTGGTGACTGAGTCTACCATCTGTATTTCTTCACAGAGGAAACGCTGACTGGAGGTGTGATTTGTGGCCCTTGAACATAAACAACCAGATCCTGCTATCTCTCCCCCCTGCATACTTAATCTGGGAGGTGAAGCCTTGATCTGACAAAGCACGCAGACACACCAGCGCCTGATGGCTCATTACAATTCCAAATGGCCAGGAACTTTCGTGGGCTAATTGGGTAGCCCTGACTGTACAGAAATATATCACAATTTATATACTGCACCGACACACTTTATTCGAGCAAATACCCAGTATGTACCTGGCAGATACCTGGAATGCGCCGCTCCTCACCTCTGACAAGCCCCGTTGTGTTTGCCTTCCCAGCCTGGGTTCATGCCTGGCTGATGGGCGGCTGATCTGTTAAATGATAATGATTAGGATTTAATAGGCTGCAATGCTTCGCGTGTCTACCAGATGGCATAAATTCATGAATTGTAATGCAGTATATATGTATATACTGTGCAGTATTGCAGCCAGGGGGAATAAAATGCTTCAATCCCTGCCTGGAAAATACCTCAATGCACTCGGGCAGAAAACAGTCACAAACCTCAATACACCCGGGTATACCCGAATTCGTGGGACTAGCTGAGCTCGAATAAAGTGTGTCGCCAGTGTATATCAAAAATACTCCGTTCGGTTAATCTGTGAGGGCTGAAACCTGCCATGCAATCCTGACTCAGGGGTCTCTGTCTTGTGGCCAAATTTCAGCCCTCCCGGTATTGTGATATCAGAGATAATGTTTTTAGGTTCGAAACCTCATTTCAAAAACAACAGTAATTGCAACAGCCCTGTAAACTCTGCATAGGAATACATGGCATTCTGTATGTCACTGCAAATGGTGACCAAAAAGGCGGGAAGGGGAACAAAGGGCCATAAACATTCAAACACAGTTAACCCCTTCTCTCCCTGCCTGATCCCAGTGTAGATGTTTGGTGCAATCACGTCGCAGGGCGGGAACACATAAAACAAAGGGGAATACATTTTGTGCTGAAGCAGGGGACTGCAGAAATACATGTATACGATTCAATTAACTCCTCGCATCCTGCACGATTGTAGGGGCTGCCAACTGGGGTTTGACCCCTTTATTACACGCCTGGCAAGCCTATCATGACAGACCCGTCTTCTGCTCTGGCCCAACTTCGGGCCTGGGACATTTGTACTGGCTTTCCCGTCCTGTAGGCGGCCTTGCTGGGGATTACTACAAAAAACATCACCACATTACATGGTAACCTTGATTGCGCCCCGCTAACATCATTTAGAATAGCCACACATTTAAGAGATAAACTTGTTTGTAAAAACCGTGGGTTTTCAAAAACAAAACCAATACACGTTCTGTGTAAACCACAATATGGGACGTTTCCTTGTTCAGGATGTGCACAGTGTAATAATGTAAGGTAATTCCTTAACATATCTCCTTACATACAAGAAATACAAGATCCGTGATTCCTACACATGCAACTCTGATTTTGTTTTTGTGCATCCTATCAAGTTTCTTTGTGGCTTAGGATGTGTAGAAGAGACCACGTGCGACTCAAAGACAGAATTAGCCAACACATGTCTTCTATTAGACACTCAGTCATTCAGGCACGTGTGGTAATGCAGTCTGTACAGGTATGGCATGGAGTACTCAATTCAAAGTTCTTCAGGCCTTCTCCTTCGACCATTGTGATAAATGATTCAAAATGGGAGACACTTTTTGCATCCAGGATTTGGATACCTTGTTCCTTAAGGAAGATTTCACCACCACACACAATTGGTGGGAGGTCAGAGGTTAGGACGAAGACCTTACTGACTGTCCTGTGGAATATAACCTATTCTCCTTTATATACATATCGGTTAGCTTGAACTTTATTCCACAAACAAATATTGTCCTAACCCTTCCATTCTTCCAATTAAGTAATGACAAATCTCAGGACAGCCTTGTATTCCCACTATAGTTATCAACCTCCTATGGCTTTGTGAAGTGTATGACACTACATATCTTTCTCACCTCGCTTGTATTATATGTATATATATGTCTCTCTTAATTCTCCAATTCTTACATGTATGTCACTTGCTCCTCTTTCAATTTGAGTTAAAAGGTTTGAAGCATGCTGACAACCAATTTCTAAGACATGCCCACTACTGATGTTTGCGCTTCATTGCATGCTTGATAAAGGGCATTTAGCATTTGGCCTGAAACGTCACCCCCCCACCCAGTATTGGTGCATCTCTGTTTATGTTTTTCACTTACTTAAATAAACCATTCTATTTAATTATGTATGTTGTGTTAACTGGAGTAATACCATTGGTTACATCTGTAGATATATAGATGATTTTGTATTTTGATGCATGAATAGAATTGTCATCATTATATTCATCATCTTTGCCAAGGATATGGATCATATCTGGTTTTACTAAAATCCCAGTTGCATGTAAAATCCACTATGGAAAACAAAAGACCCAGGTGGATTTCATTGATTCATGATATAAATCCAACATAATCCTATACACACAAAAAAATAGCATGGGAGATAAAGCCTTTGGCATTAGGTCATTTTGCAGATCAGAGAAGGTTTTAAACACCACAGGAATGTTAGTTGATTATACCTCATATGAGTAAAAGCTTTCATAAGAAATTTACTTAACTGAATGAGAGATTTGCTGGTATTCATTATATTACAAAATAACATACAGTATGCTGCAATTGTTTAACAATACAAAAATAATGACTATATTAAATATTGTACTTTTAATAAAATACATGATGAAAACTGTCACACTATGTTCATCTGCTATCCAAATAGTGAGCTTTATCGGTGCAGATAATGTATAATGCAAATATTATATAACAAAGCACCCGTCCCCTACTGTATATAATTTACATATTGTGAATGAAAGTCCTTAAAGCAGCAAATCGACATTGTACTGTTCATCCAAAAGGCCACTCCCAACCCTCACTGGGGCTTTATGCATGGATTTCTAAAAGCACAAGCCATTATTCTTATATATATATATTTTTAAAAGCCAGAGGTTCTGTAAAAAACATTAAAAGTACCATTGCCAGAGTGGTCTGGACCTCCTATGCTGAAGTTGACGTTAAAGCACAAACTGGATGAATCTATGATTTAGTTTCCAGGGACAAATCGAGGGAGGGTTCGGCTTTCAGATCTGCAATTCTAATGACTAGGTTAAACTGGGTAAATATCCCAGTATGAATAAAATCAAGCATACAGTACATGAGACACACTGATCATGGATCATGTGCTAATGTTATAATGATGGAGAAAACCCAAAAGTTATTTTGTTAATTGTTTTTGTAAAGTTTGCCCTAGTTTTAGGGACCCTTGATCTACCATCCTGATTACCAATTAAGTTTGTGCTACTTGGTAAACCCATATATCTGGTGGTAAAAAGTAGTCTACATTCTTATCTTTACCAGCAAAACAGAAATGCCCATGTTTACTATAAATTACTCTTAATTGTTGAGCTGGGGGAGGGTGATCAGATTTAAAGAAACACATCTCATTTGTCCATTTGCATGCAGTTAAAAAATGCTGCTGAAGCAGAGTGCAAAAATGATGGAAACCTTTAGTAAAACGTATTCGCAATCCAGGGGGAGCATAAAGGGAAATAAAACGAAACAATCTAAGTGCAGACAATATAATAAAGTGAATATGCTCTGTAGAATTCTTGGCTCCTAAATGCAGCCTACTCAAACGATTTCAGTAAAAAACGGGCAACAAGAGACAGCCTGGATAACAGAAGTAACTGCAGGCTTAGGAGTGATGTTATTCTCCAATCACCCCCGCCTCCGCTAGGTGATCGATCGAGTGGTAAGACGCCTCTGCGGTCAGCTCTCTGCTTCCCGTGACTCTCTGGGCGTCACGTCACTTCCGGTTCGTCGCGTCACTTCCGGTTTCGGGTTTCGGATTGACAGTCACTGGCACCTCGTCTCTCCTCCTCTGGGCATCACTCCTAAGCCTGCAGTTCCTCCTGTTATCCAAGCTGTCTCTTGTTGCCCGTTTTTTACTGAAATCGTTTGAGTAGGCTGCACATAGGAGCCAAGAATTCTACAGAGCATATTCACTTTATTATATTGTTTGCACTTAGATTGATTCGTTTTATTTCCCTTTATGCTCCCCCTGGATTGCGAATACATTTCCACGACTTGGGGACCAGAGGAAACAGGCCCTACCACATGGGTTTGAGCAGGGTGTTATAATTCTTATATATATTTCTTTCACGTATTTGCACTATTATTATTCACTGTTCACTATTGAGTTATTTATTATCACTATATTTTAAGTGGTCACTAATAGTGTTAGCGCCTGTTTTTTCACCGTCACACAGCACAAACCTTTAGTAAAACGCCATTGGGAAATGTCAAGCTAATTTTCTGGAGCTTTGCAATGTACAGCACGTTTTACTGCTTTTACATGACTATGCTATGTGGGGGTCATGGATACAACAAATATAAGATGGTTGGAACTTTTCAAAATGATAGACATAAGGGGTAGGGTTATCTGTCAAGGAGCCTATTCAGGTGGCGTGGATAAGTGATTTGTCGACAGTTTTGAGCAATTTTCGAGCGCGTTTGCATGTGTAGCTATTCAGAAAGCTCCGATAACATGCCAAATGCACTCGAAAACGGCTTCTTCTCGATTGGTCGCACTCCCGCTCAAATCTGTGCGGTAGCTCAAAAAATGCTCAAACTCGCGTTTTTTTTGCCAGATCGAGCTATTCGGTTAGCTCAGAGATTCACATCACGGCTGCAAATCGCAGGTTCTGATCTCACCGCCTGAAGGGTGGCGAGATGGGATCGGCGATGTGAGTTTGATGGAAAAAAATGTATTCTTACTGCATCGGATTGAAGCCGTGTGTCTCCGAAGCTAACACACATTAATACCAGCACCGGAGACACCCTGCTTCCATCCTATGCAATACAAATACATTTACAGGCAGCTTCATTACCTTAGCGGTTAGTAATTAAGAAGTTAAATACCAGTGCCCGGTTTGTTGGGGGTAGATGGGGTGGGCGAAAGTTGGATTTGCCCAGGATGGGTGGTTAGGCCAGCTGGGAGGGTTGTGGGAGGAGTTAACCCCTTCATTACCTTAGAGGTTACAAACCGGTAAGGTAATTAAGGGGTTAGTGGCCAGTAGTTAGTTTTTTTCATTTTAGTGTTGCTGCCCACAGAAGACGAGGAGGATGAAGATGAGGATGGCCTTCATCCTGGCAGGGGTAAGTACAACTTTAAATTACTATGTGCTGGCTGGGTAATGTTTTTATTTTTAGTAAGCAAATGTGTTATTATCCAGATGGGATTTTTCTCATTACTGTACTGTATGTGTTCAGGGGGTGGGGGGGGGGGGGGGTATAGGTGTGGGTAGTAGGGTGCCCATTCATTGCTATTGGGGTTATCTTTGCTCCCATTGAGGGCATAGGTAACCACACTGGCAATCAATGGGTATATTGGATAGTATTGGTTGTTGTATTTTGGGGTGGGTGAAGGGGGTAGTTGCCCCGGGGTGGGTGGTTAGGCCTCTCAGGTGGGTAGCAGGAGGGGTTAACCCCTTCATTACCTTACGCTTAGGAAATTAAGGGGTTAACCCCTCCAACAACCTTCCCGGTAGGCCTAAACCCCCATTCTGGGGCAACTACCTCCTTCACCCACCTCCTCTACCCCCAACAAACCAGTTACTCTGTGTTAGCCCCTTCATTACCTTAGCGACTAGCTATGTGGAGGAAGTGACACATGGAGAGGAGGGAAGAGGGTGTGACACATGGGGAGGGGGGAAAAGAAGGGTAAAATGGGGTAGAGAGGGACAAGGGGGGATGGGGACAGTTGGGGGAGACAAAGGGGTGACCGGAGGGACAAGGGGGGTAGTGGGATGATTGTCCCTACCATGCTCTCCAGTCGGCACAGCCAGCACCACATGGAGCTCTCAGCAGATAGGATCGATATTCAGTGTACCCTGTGCTGCTAACGAGCCCACTAGGGGTCTCTGGTTCATTAGAACTCAGGAGAAGAGCTTGTTATGGGGCACTCTGGCTTCTCCTCTTCCATGTCTCTATGGTCTCTCTGCACTGTCTGCAGTCAGAACCTCCCGTTTATATTTTTCCCTTCAGGGGCAGCACATGAAGTCCCTTGGGCCACAGGTTGGCCGCCCCTGTTTTAGAACATACTTCAAAACTAAATGAAAAGAAAGCAACATAAAATAAACTCTGATTGCCCTGTGTTTGCAGCGGGGAGACTTGGATACATATCGCTTAATATGTTTTATGTGTAACGGGTATTCCCTGTGAATACAGACGCTACTACCTGCTGTGTATACCTGTGTGGCTCTCAGGAGCCTAAGCCTCCGCTCGGGGAGCCTGGGGTACATACATATAACACAATCTCGTGGTGCAACGCCTCCACTTGCGATGGCTCCCGCCAGAGGAGGAGTGGTTCCTCGCAGGACAATTATATATATACTAGCTGAGAGACCCGGCGTTGCCCGGGATGTAATGTTCCCGTTCCTCTCTCTCCTCCCCCCTCTCTCTGTTTGTCCCCCATTCACATCAATCCAGTCCCCTCCCTCCTTTACAGCTTCATGTAGCGTGTGTGCGTCAGTCACTGTGTGTTTGCTCGCGCGTCAGTGAGTCTGAGGCAGAAACACAAACACACACAGACTGACTGACGCACACACAGTCAGTGCGTGCCTCAGTCAGGCTTTGTGTGCGCGTCAGTCAGTGTGTGCGTGCGTGCGGCAGTCAGTCAGTGTGTGCGCGCGGGGCGTCAAAGGCAGGGGGGGGCGTCAAAGGCAGGGGGGGGCGTCAAAGGGAGGGGGGGGGCGTCAAAGGGAGGGGGGGGGCGTCAAAGGGAGGGGGGGGCGTCAAAGGGAGGGGGGGGGGCGTCAAAGGGAGGGGGGGGGCGTCAAAGGGAGGGGGGGGGCGTCAAAGGGAGGGGGGGGGCGTCAAAGGGAGGGGGGGGGCGTCAAAGGGAGGGGGGGGGGCGTCAAAGGGAGGGGGGGGGCGTCAAAGGGAGGGGGGGGGCGTCAAAGGGAGGGGGGGGCGTCAAAGGGAGGGGGGGGGGCGTCAAAGGGAGGGGGGGGCGTCAAAGGGAGGGGGGGCGTCAAAGGGAGGGGGGGAGGGGGGGGCGTCAAAGGGAGGGGGGGGCGTCAAAGGGAGGGGGGGCGTCAAAGGGAGGGGGGGGGCGTCAAAGGGAGGGGGGGGGCGTCAAAGGGAGGGGGGGGGCGTCAAAGGGAGGGGGGGGCGTCAAAGGGAGAGGGGGGGGGCGTCAAAGGGAGAGGGGGGGGGCGTCAAAGGGAGGGGCGTCAAAGGGAGGGGGGGCGTCAAAGGGAGGGGGGGGCGTCAAAGGGAGGGGGGGGGCGCCTCAAAGGCATGGATTCCTCCCCCTGCATTTCCTGCAGTGGACAGGAGGGGGGGGGCAGTGGACAGGAGGGGGGGGGCAGTGGACAGGAGGGGGGGCAGTGGACAGGAGGGGGGGGGCAGTGGACAGGAGGGGGGGGGCAGTGGACAGGAGGGGGGGGCAGTGGACAGGAGGGGGGGGGCAGTGGACAGGAGGGGGGGGCAGTGGACAGGAGGGGGGGGCAGTGGACAGGAGGGGGGGGGCAGTGGACAGGAGGGGGGGGCAGTGGACAGGAGGGGGGGGGCAGTGGACAGGAGGGGGGGGGCAGTGGACAGGAGGGGGGGGCAGTGGACAGGAGGGGGGGGCAGTGGACAGGAGGGGGGGGGCAGTGGACAGGAGGGGGGGGGGCAGTGGACAGGAGGGGGGGGGCAGTGGACAGGAGGGGGGGGCAGTGGACAGGAGGGGGGGGCAGTGGACAGGAGGGGGGGGCAGTGGACAGGAGGGGGGGGGCAGTGGACAGGAGGGGGGGGCAGTGGACAGGAGGGGGGGGGCAGTGGACAGGAGGGGGGGGGCAGTGGACAGGAGGGGGGGCAGTGGACAGGAGGGGGGGCAGTGGACAGGAGGGGGGGCAGTGGACAGGAGGGGGGGGCAGTGGACAGGAGGGGGGGCAGTGGACAGGAGGGGGGGGGCAGTGGACAGGAGGGGGGGGCAGTGGACAGGAGGGGGGACAGGAGGGGGGACGCAGTGGACAGGAGGGGGGACGCAGTGGACAGGAGGGGGGGGCAGTGGACAGGAGGGGGGGGCAGTGGACAGGAGGGGGGGGCAGTGGATAGGAGGGGGGGGCAGTGGACAGTGACACACACACACACACACACACACACACACACCTCATTTGATGCGCCCTTTCTCAGTTCCGTTTGGCGCCGGAGGTGGGGAGCGACACCTACCTGTACTTCCGGGCGCCGCCACCGTCTGACTCGGCGCCGCGAGGGAGGAAGGGGGTCCGCCATCTTACGCGCCGCGTGGCAGCTGCGGGAAGCGAGGTGATTTGGAGCGGGGAGGGGGGAGAGGTGATTTGGAGCGGG
The DNA here is from genome assembly GCF_040206685.1 of Ascaphus truei. NCBI lineage: Eukaryota > Metazoa > Chordata > Amphibia > Anura > Ascaphidae > Ascaphus > Ascaphus truei. The sequence goes on along the minus strand of NC_134486.1, from coordinate 47,376,811 downwards.
GAGAGGTGATTTGGAGCGGGGAGAGGTGATTTGGAGCGGGGAGAGGTGATGCCGCTGGGGAGGGGGAAGAGGTGATGCCGCTGGGGAGGGGGAAGAGGTGATGCCGCTGGGGAGGGGGAAGAGGTGATGCCGCTGGGGAGGGGGAAGAGGTGATGCCGCTGGGGAGGGGGAAGAGGTGATGCCGCTGGGGAGGGGGAAGAGGTGATGCCGCTGGGGAGGGGGAAGAGGTGATGCCGCTGGGGAGGGGGAAAAGGTGATTTGGAGAGGGGAGAGAGGTGTGTGTGTGTGTGTGTGTGTGTGTGTGTTTTATTTATTTTTTTGGACCTTTGGCCCGTCACTCCGCCTCAGGCCAATGAGAGGTGTGGGGGGCGGGCCAAGGGGGTGGTGTGAGTGTGTGAGGCCAATGAGAGGTGTGCGGGGGCGGGCGGGCCAAGGGACCAATGAGATTGCCGCTAGGGACACCGGACATCCAGCAGGCAGGCATGCAGGCAGGCAGGCAGGCAGGCAAACATACAGTGCTTTCACTAATATAGTATAAGATATCACTCCACACACCGCATGTAAAATAACCAATGACTTTACTGTAGCAATACTTATTCAGATATCAACAGGTGTCCCTCTCTAGAGCAGACACTAACTACTGCGTCTCGCAGGACGCTCCCACCTACACCGGGTGATCCCACCCTGTGTCCAGTAACCCCATACAATATGTCCCGCGCCTTTAAAGGGAGATATGTGTGACTGCGCAGCCACTAGTCCCGTATGAATATAATATATGTAGGATCGTTGGTGCACTTGGTGATGGTTACCTGCCGAGCACTCCAGTACCCGGGCTGCCAAGGAGCTTCACAAAGGATCCGAAGGCTGACGAATACAGGGACTACCGTCCGGGGCGATCCACCCGGATGGCTGCTGCAGCGGCAGCGGAGGTCTGAGCCCAAACCTCTGGATGGACGCGCAGCGTCTGGTGTGTCCTAACTGACTCTGGGTAGTAAGGGGCAGGGTACGTAACCTGAGGCCTGTCCCTACAACACTCAATACTACTGGTGACTCAGGGCTATCTGGGGCCAAGGGGGCTGCTGGCCTAGTGCAGGGAGTCACTGACTCCTGCACCCTACCTCCTTCCCCTAGCTGCTCCTGATGCCGACTAACGTGCTCCAAACCCTGCGAAAAGTATTTATTCTCCTCTGCAGGGAGATGCTGTAGCCCTATTGGCTCCCTGGGGTCACGTGGGGCGCTCCTGAGGCTCATGGGAGATGTAGTCCCTGCTGTGAGCCCTCTGCTGATTGCCCGTGCCGTTTGCGCGATCACTGCGCATGCACGAGCACTCTAGGGGCCGCCGCCGCTACCTGCCGCACTGCGCATGCGCGAGGATCGATATGGCGGCGCCCTGCCTTGTCGGGCCGCATGCGGAGTCTCCGGCGCACCAGAGCGCTCCCTGCTCAGCCCCCACCCTCCAGAACCTCCGGCGAGTCTGCCGCTTGGCTCCGGCAGCACTCGCCTTTGCTCCCGGCACGGAGGTAACGAGGGGGGGTCGCCGAGCAGAGGGGGACCCGGCTACATCTGTATGGATCATTTTTAGTCTGAGTTGTCATAGAGCTCAGCAAGGAAACTGCATTGAGTCAGTTAGAAGCTACAGTAATAGAGATCTTATTGGAACATTAATCAGCTGTGATCTGTAGATCTGGTTCACTGAAACCTTGAAATCCTCTCTACCACTGTACGTCTCCACTTAAGCCTTGTGATCAATCAGTTCATTGGCTAAAGTCTGTTGTTAATTTTTTAAATACTGCTTTATCTACAGAACGGATGGGATCGGGAGAAGCAAATGTCAACTGTTCTCTCAAATAGATAAAACTATTTTTTTTTTTAAAAACAGTGGATTTACATCATTCTTGTAAATATACACTTTCAAAAACGCTAAAAAATAAAAATAAAATCTGTCTGCGGATATATTGTATTTTTGTTATTGTTGTCCTATGGTTTCAGTATAATTGAAACCACTTTACCTTTTGTGAGTATAACAAGCTACCCTGGAACGTGGTAATGGAATTAGCTTTTATGCTTTTCCAAGGGCGCACATACCACATTTCCTGTCACCACTCTGCATTAATAATACAAAACAAATGCGAGAATGAAGAAAGCCTACAGTGGTTACCAAAAACGATCCATCTGGTTTCAATCTTGTAATCTGGAGGAGTAAATGGAAACAAGATGCTACCACACGCCCATTAACCCTCTTCGCTGATCATGGGGATCAACAATGAATTGGAATATAAGTGATGCTGTTTACGTATAGCTCCTGCGTTATCCATTAAATGGTCCTATAAACAACTTTTATGGTGCAGTGTAATTAATACACAAAGTAGTCTTGAATGATAAAAGCACAATACACACACAGCGCACCAGGGAATTAGTGACCAAAGAATAAACGTTGCGAATAAAAAACTTGAAATAAGCCTCTAATCAATGATAACATGTTTATTGGATTAATAACAAGCTAATAGACCATACATAAAAACACACAAACAATCAGGCGGTTTATAACACCGCCCGAAAACAGGAGTATGCACTCACACTCTTATGACAAATGAATGGATATCTCAGGGTATTCGTTTGGGGTCTCCGTTGGGAGATCCCCTTTAGGAGTGTTTTTGGGGGAGATGCTTCACGTACAAAGCGGCAAGGGGTGACGGCCGCTCTTAAAAGAAAACCTTAGGACAGCACGAGCGCGGATAGCAGACTGTTGGTGTAGTCCTGAATGATGTTTATCATGTTAAGCTTTCCTGGAACATGCTTTTTGGATAACCCACCTCTTTAATAGGCACATTCTTGTGTTACACGCGACAATGTCTTTTTTCCCTTTTTCATCTCTATTTCAATTTTTTTTTTTCCCCCGTGTAGCACATTTTTGGGGGAAGGGGCAGAAAAACGAGTGCAGCTAGTGTGCTACTTATTTTTGAAACGTGGTAGATAATAGAGAACGTGAAAGGCAAGCGATATCATATAACGCCTTCTGTATTACTCCTCTGCCTCGTGGGTGCAAGTAACGTTATATGATTCAAATTGGGTTGTAAACGTCCATCTCAGAATCTGTGCTAAATTAAATCAGATAAGGGGGAGATAATGTGGGTTATTCTGACCACATGTAACTTGACAGGCTTTGTTATATTACTGTATTGTTAAAGAGATGCACACAGAGGGTCCATACATGCTGACATGTGTGGGTCTAACTTTTGATATAACTATACTTTAGGCCAGGGGTGCTCAACTCCAGTTCTCAAGCCCCCACCCCTAACTGGTCAGGTTTTCAGCACAGGTGGCTCATCCAGTCCCTGCTTCAGCACAGGTGGCTTAATCAGAGGCTCAATCTTTGCTGCAGCCACCTGTGCTGAAGCTGGGATATCATGAAAACCTGATCTGTTTGGGGGGGGGGGGGGGCTTGAGGACAGGGGTTAAGCACCCCTGCTTTGGGCAACTATTGTGCCAAGTCAAAACTTTGCACGATAGCTAAAAGTATTTCTAAAATTAGAGCATCGTTGTCAGGAGGCCAAACTTTCTCTTTCCTTCAGTAAGTGATTATGCTTTCATGCAAAACCATTAATAGAAGATTTTTAGCCAAGAAATGAAAAACCCAGAATTATTTTCCAGATGCCTAATGATAGTTTACAAGTTTATGTGTTTTACTGGGAAAAGACGATCTGCTTTGAGTTTACAAACAGTGAGCTAAAACCATGTTTGGAAATGATGTGTGTGCAAAGAGAAAGCATTAAAAAAAATTCTAATCTGGAAAGAAGCTACTATATGAGGGCGTATTTGTTGATGAAAAGTCTTAAAAGGGAATATTGTGCATGAAAGCTCTGTTGTGTGAAAATTATAACAAAAAGGTCTGACATCATTTTCCTTCTGCAGAAACAAACTGGGTTTCTAAATGTGACCCCGCTTTTCTCCCACCCTAAGGCTGAGTCCATAGAAGGCACGTCCGTGCTGAGGCGTGCGGACGCTCCGCGCTGAGCCCCTGCATCCTCCATGAGGATGTCTTTAGAGAGGGTTCACGCGAGCGTCCGCAGACGTGCTGAGGTGCTGGATTTTTCAGCCGACAGCCAAACTGTTTTTCAGAGCGCTGTCGGCTGAAAACATCCAATCAGCTCGGAGCAGCGTCAACGTCACGGCTCCGTGACGTTGGTGCATCGCGGGCGATTGGCCCAGCGACGTCACTGCCAAGCCTCCCTCAGTCTCCCCTCGCCTCCCGATCGCGCCCGCTGGCTCGCCTGCATGGGCATGAAATTGTGCAGATTTCAGCAGGCGAGCCTCAGCGTCAGCGCGCCTCAGCCCTGCTACCCCCTCTATGGCCCCAGCCTAAGGCTGCGGCCACGCTGCAGCGACGCACGCTTGGCGCAATCGTGTAGATGTTAATCGGTGCACATGTCCACACCGCGTGTGCGTAGGGTTGCCAGGTAACCGGTATTGAACCGGACAGCCCGGTATTTGGTTACTCTATCCGGTAAAAAATGAGAGATAATACCGGACATGTATGTGTCCGGTATGTCTCTGGACTTTGTAGCCAATTGCGGGATTTCCCCTAGGAAGGGATAGAGCAGGGCTGCTGCTGCTGCTGCTTGGGGGCTGGGCAGCTTCCTCCATCCTGATTGGCTGCTGCTGTGTAATAATAATAAATAATAATAATAATAATCTGTAATGCAGACAATCAGTAGGAGGTGGCAGGAGCCTGGGGGTGGAGCCAAAGAACGGAGGAAAAGCATGGAGCAGAGAGAGGTGAGGCAGTGTTTTGTGTCCTGTGTTTATTTGTTCTGTTTTTTCCTTGTGTGTGTGTGTGTGTGTGTGTGTGTGTATTTATTTGTTTGTACTTGTACTGTTTTGTGTGTGTGTGTCTTCTATGGCTGTCCTGTGGGGGTGATAATGACACGGAGTAGGGGGGTGAGAGGATGAAGGGGGGGGTGAAAGAGGATGAAGGGAGGGAGGATGAGGGGGTGAGAGGACGAGGGGGGTTAGAGGATAATGGGAGAGAGAGAGGATGAGGAGGGGTGCAGTATTGCTCGCCATGGGCCTGTATGAGCGCAGGTCAGTTATTTATAAATGATCTGACCATTATATCATTTGTTCTAAATTTCACTCCAAGCATTCACCAATTTGCATCAATTTGCACTACAGTATTTCATTTCTATTTCCTAAAAAAATCCTCGGAAGGGCGCTCCTTCCCAAGACTCCTCCCCAGATGTTTTACGAAACCGAACCTTGGTGCAAATTGGTGAATATTTGGAGTGAAATTAGAAAAAAAATTATGTAAGTCAGGTGTAGCCATGTCTAAGATTGGTGTACGTATCTCTTTCTCATGCTGGCAGTAAACCTGGTAAGTATGCAGGATTGCCAGCAACAATCATGAGGTTTGCCCTCAAACCCTGGTGAGGTGTCATATATCCCAAAGGAAGTGACAACATGCATTGTGTCCACACTTAGTGATACAGAGCAGGTTTGTTCTCTGGGGGGTGATATAAGACACAGCACTGCCTAAAGTTAGGAGTTCAGTTTCCTGTTGTTGGGCTGCCTCTGTTAAGTGAGAGGCACTTGAAGGTTTGCAACAGTGTTGCAGTGTCTCATGCTAGCTGTGAGTCAGTGAGCATACGCAGCAGAGTTAGAGGAGCAGAGAGAGACAAAGCAGCTCAAGAGAGGAGCTTACAGCAGCCAGAGAAGCTGGGGAATCTCTCTGAGAGGATAGGTGGAAAGCAGCTCTATTAGAGGAGAAGGGACCTTCCTAATGGAATGCTGCAAAGAGTTGAGCGGCTGAGCTGTTATCTGTGAGGGGCAGCTTGCCCATACCATCAATAAAGATGTCTTGTTCGCATATACCTCCACTGGGTGAGTGTGAAGTTACTCAGCAGTGGATGGCACCACCAAAAAGGAGTTCCTCACCAGGACCATCTCCCTGCGGAAGCACAGATCCTGATGAGGTGGAGGCGCTGCACTGGATATAGGTAGGACTCGCACACACTACCTCAGCTGCCTATCTGGATGACATCCCCTAATTCCATCAAGCGGGAGACTCAGGAGCCCTGTTGCCTACAGGTGCACCACCAGACACGAACACGTAATGGGGACTGGTTAGACCACACGGGCCAATGTGAGATTGGGTGGGTCAGACTAGGGGGTCCACCCGTTACACAGGTAATTTATAAATAACATTCTTCCCCACCAACGATTCTCGCGCACGTCGCACCTTTCACCATTTTGTCTAGTATTTTTGGACAAGCCACCTGGCAACCCTACGTGCGCATGCGTGCATGTATGCTTTCCAAAGCTCTGCGCTTGGGGAGACATGAAAAATTGATTTGTAAGCGCGCTGAAGGGTCACATGACCCTTCAACAACAAATCACACAGCACCAGTCACCATATACATACGCACACGCACACACACACAGTCTGACAATAGGGCAAATATAGGCACCATGTCATGTGAGATATATAAGGGGGGAAAAAACATTTATGTGAACAGAGTGATTGCTACTATTATGAATTGACCTCTCCCGGCACCGACACTATCACGCCCCGATCCAGGCAATGACACGCCCCCTCCCCTATGTGCCACGCCCCCACTTGCGCTCACAAATTGCTGCAGGACAGGCAAGTGCTCATGCTCAGAGTTGGTGACGTCACGGCTCTCAAGCATGAGCGCGCGTCGCTGCACCTTGGCCGCAGCCTAAGGGAGATTTGGTTCTGGTTGCCGGTGTAGTTGTGCTCACCTGTTAGGCTTACAGGATTCTGAGGGTACGCCGGTGTTAGTGGGGATAGACAGGACTGGCTTTCGGATCTGTAGCTCTTATCTTCGGTGCAGCACCTCCATTCCAACAGGGCCTCAGAGATAGGTGCAGTCCCTGCAGGAAAACCTCTTTCCCTCCCCCTGAAAGACTGCAGCCTCAGGCAGGAGTAAAACATAACGTTGGTCTTTATTCTCTGGTACAGCATATATCAACAGCATCTTGACATACACAGCAACCTCTTCTCTGTGTCCCTGGAGTCAACCCCAGGAGCTTGACGCCCCAGGAGTCTCTCCTTATCTACCACATTCCCTGGTGGAGTATGGGGTAGTTGCTCCCACTCCCCTGCGGGAGGGAAGGCCTGGAACCCGGTCGCTGGTCAAGCAGCAAAGCATACATCCCACTCCCCCTGAGGGGAGAGGATAGAACACACCTCTCTCACTGAGGAGTGAGAGAGACAGAGCACACTGAATTTGGGCTACAGCCCCTTTTTGTTACCAGGGGAGGGTCCCAGGTCTTAGCCCCGGTGTGGGCAGTACCTAGGCCGTAGGCATACCCCCCCCCCCCCCGTCACTCTAGGGAGCCGTTTACTGCAGCAGGGCATAGATTTAACCCTAACACTGCCTGCGCTGGTACCAGGACTTATGTGTTAGGCAAGGAAATTAGTAGCCCAGCGGGTACCTGGCTACATACTGTAAATATAATAATAATATCAAATAAAAATGTCAGATGTTAGATTATTCAGAATGTCCAGACTTACTGTAAATGTAACCCCCTGGTGGAGACTGACAGATACTCCAGCACTGGAGAGTGAAGTGTTTCGTGTTTGAGTGAAATATCATTGGAAAATAACTGCAGCACTCCAAGGCTTCATATTCCTATATCTTTAAGCTGCCCCTCAATCACATAGAGCTAGGACTTTCACGTTACGCACCTTATGTGTCCTGGTACTGTATATACTCAGCAGAAACCCCTAGAGTAATGGTGGTAGACTTGAGTTTCAAGTGCATTAAATTCGTACAATTGGTTTCACCTCTGGCAAATATAGGCAATTCCATGACGGTCTTTTGGTCTCTTCTACACGGAGAAGAAAAAGTAGCTGCTATCCTTTAACCTTTAACACTGAAAGATTGCCTAGATGTGTTGGGGTGTCCTTCTTTTGGTATTCTATTATAGAGCGCCTGGGACTTTGAGGCTAGCTTCCCCGCAAGTTGACTGGATAATATCTCATATGATGGTACAATGTTAGTCAAAGTGCTTTAAGAAGTAGTGATTCTGTGACAGAATGCACAAATACATATCTCTTATGAACAAGGGGCTTGGGACATTTCTCTGAAACAAAAGGTTGCTGTTTGCAAGTATTTTAAAAGTGGTACAATTGACTTAAATAAGAAATAAGGAAAAGTAATGTTACAATACACTACTTTTTGTTTATTTGAGTACATCTTTTATCTCTGGTATGTACAGAATCAAAAGATTGACCTCCATAATAATATCTTTTATAACCCCATCTCTTCTCGGTCCGACCAGAAAAACTAGGAGCAATGTGGCAAGACTCTATGGTGGTACAGTGGTCGGGCTGAGGGTAAGTGGGACATTTATAAAGTGAGATGCTATGCTAATGTATTCCAAAGCTCCCACACAAAGCAAAAGCCATCAAAGAAACATTAATAGTGTGTGCACACAAGATATCAGATAAGTTCATTTTTATGACAACATTAAACTCAATAAAGAGCTCTCTGTGGTATTCAGTTGATGTACACAGATCTGCACCGAACTATATTAGGTTATACGCAACTATAGAGAGCTCATTGAAATCTATAATACACTCCATAAAGGTACAGTACTGTACTTTGTACTCTCTGCATCTCTAACGAGCTCTTTAAAGTGTGATAGTTACTCTATAGAAATGCTATGGAACTTTGTGAAACTATAATGAAAAAAGTATATGTAGCCCTCTTAACCCCACCCTAAGTGAGATTGAGGTGGGTAGGTGTATCTGACTACTTATCAGTGTGGTGCTGTACCTGTTTGGCAACCAGGAGGGCTGAGCTTCCGCCACTGGGAACCTGGGGTATATACTTACACTTGGTGCAGCGACTCCACTGATGAGGGATCCCAACGTGGTGGAAGTGTGCCCTCACCAGAACAACCATACAGTAAATACACACAATGTGAATAAACAGTATTTACTGAGCATGAACGGTAACTTCAATGAAACTCTCTTTGCATAACATCAATACATCATATGAATAACATTGCATCACCTCAGCCCACATGTCCATCATCACATCACCCTCAGTCCCTTTGATAATAATGTGCTTGGGCACTTTATCCCTTGAGTGTCCACAACAATAAGGTGAGTGTGAATGTGAAGGATAGCGCTTCCCTGTGTTGCACTTAATATACTACCTCCCTGATCACTGCTCCTGATCAGGATAATCCTTGGAACTCAGCAACACCGCACAGTGATCCCACGCCGCACTGTGCTGCTCTCTGCAGGAATGGATACACACGCTGACTCCACAGGGGAGGGATCCCCAGCCGGAATGATCCTTTAAGAACAGTCTCTGCTATGGAGTCAGATAATCTTTCTGCACTCAGGCTGCACGGGCATTCAGGCAATGTCCTGCAGCATGTCTCTTCCGCTCTGAGTATGATGAAGGAGTCCCTGTCTTAAGGCAGTCCCTATAACATACAGTATTCCTCTACAGTGTCTCAGGGGACTAACTGGGCCCTGGGGGTATACTTCTACCCTAGTCCTTGCATGCAGAAGATCTCTTACTGTAGATTCTGTCTGATCCCAGACTCTGGCAGCTCACCATGTGCATCTGGCACTGGTGATATTACATAACACTGTGTAACTTAAAAAGCAACCCCCCTTCTTTCTATGAGGGGCCTTTCCCTGACACAGCCAAAGCCAACTACTCTGGCTGCACTGCAAACAACACTGTTGCAACTTGCTATCCTGCTCAGCTAAAGTGGCAGCCTCACTATCTGGGGTCTGTCCCTAGCTGCAGTAACACACTGGTGACTCAGGGTAATCTGGGGCCTGGGGAGGGTACTCTGGCCTAGTGCATGGGTCCCTGCCCTGCACACCTACCTCCTCCCCTGTCTGCTTCCCCACCCTGAGTGACTTCCTTCCTGTCAGCCTGCTAATATCCCTAACTAGATCCTCCCCTTTACAGGAGGATTCCTCAGCCCTATTGGCTGAGCTAAAACACCTGACGGCCTGCTACTATGCCTCCTGGGAAGTGTAGTTCCCAAGGAGGCTCCTGCCTATGGAGACCGCATGGGCGCCTCTGTAATGGCCGCCCATCTTGTCCTACCTGCGCCTGCGCTATCCTAATGGCCGCCGTGCCACTTCCCTGCGCATGCGCAACCTCTAGAGGGCCTTCCTGCCTCTCTACCTTCTCCTGCGCTTGCTCTGCCACCTCTAAGATGGCTGCCATACTCGTCCGCACCTGCGCAAGCGTTCGCGCACGCGCGGTCAACTCCAACATGGGGGCGCTCGCCCTGATGGCGGCGCCAAGCAGTGGAGAGCCGCTGGAGCCTCCCTGCGCCTCCTGCTGCTGGCTATCTCGCCGCACCGCCCTAGCTAGCCCCTCGGCACCTGCGTTTACGCCAGGGGGAGCGCGGGGAAGCGTCCCACAGCTGGGGATCCGCGCTGGTAAGGGGACCAGGGCTATATATAAATAAGCAGAGCTCCATAAAAGAGAATTATTATCTGGGACTATGCAGAACTTGTCAGGACTTTATGAGAGCAGAGAGCTCTCTGGGGATCAATTTCATACCAAGAAGTCAATTTAAGACAATTTAGGAACAGAGATGTGCATGCTTTTCACACGGGTAAGCAAAGTCTGTGAATGTCACCCTTTTATTCTTGTCGAAAAAATTCCCTTCAATCCAATTGTATGTTTGATGAATTTCAATTACTTTCACTGTGAAATTCTATAGCACTTTAAATACACTAAAAAAAAACATTTTTACAGGAGCGGGGTTGCTATTTTGCCACACAAAAGCGAAATAATGAGTTTTGAACAATTTGACCTGTATTTCTAGACATTTTTGTGCCCATTTTCCTGTGTTTCTTTTCACTTTTTCGACACACACTGATGCCAGAGTGGGAATACACGCACTGGCACTGCTGCACATATCAACTAGATGTAACTTACCTAAGTATTGCTATGCCATAACATACCTTACATGCCTTTACTTTGAACTGGCCACTGCTTAGTAAATATGGCCCTAAACAGCTGGGCACTTTGAAATTCAGAGGTAAGGTATCAGCATTAGAATTTAGAATAGAGAAAGCAGTGCACACTGATCATTTTAATACTGTTGTGGTGGTAAGAGAATGGTGAGGTAGGTTATTTTCTGACTAGGAGGTATTGTGACCGCAAGCTCAAAGGATATACAGTAGAGTCCTGATTATCCAACCTTCGGTTATCCAAACTCCTGTTTTATCCAACATCTGGGCACGCGCATGCCCCGCTCCCGCCGCTCGCTGCTTAACTCATTTCTTTAAGCAATAACTGTTGAATAATTATGAACTGCATTATTAAACCTAATACATATGAATATATTATACAAACTTACACTGTACTGCATTTATATATTACATATATTACTTACTGTATACTGCACTAATATTTGATTTGTTTCACTCCCCCCTCATGTTTCCTGATTACCCGACATTTTCGGTTATCTAACATGGGCTCGGTCCCGAGAATCTGCTGTCCATTCTTGGCCTTTTTCTTGGTTTTCTTTTATCAAGTACCCTCTTCCATAATACTTCTACTGTGACTTCATATAACAGATTTTACATTCCTTCTGTGACCATATGCAGTTAGTACCTGGTGGCAATAGTAATGGAAAATAAAAGACAAGATAAACAGTATAAACCATGTCTGATTAAAACAAGGGGGGATAAAAAAAAAAAGAAATACAATACAAGAAGCAGCGCAGTTATGTACAGTGAGATTAATGTGACCAGGCTCCAAGTCACCACCCAGTGAGGCAGCTGCTTCTAGCTGGGGGCATATCACAGAAATCAGATACGGGGCCAGGATTCTGGTCTCTTGCCAGAGGAAAGCTAATTCCCTAGTCACCACTGAGAAAGAATAAAAGCCAGACCAGAGGGATATAATGGGAAAAGGAGCTATATGCAACCTTAAAAAATGCACTTACATAACCTCCACATCTTGAGAATCTAAAACCGCAGGAGTATTTTCCACTGCTCTCATATGTTTACTTTCATTGCAGTTTCTGAAATGTTTTGTACAGATTCTTCGGTATCCGTTAACTACTTCGCTACTCGAATGGACTGTAGGAGATCTAGGCCCCTGTTTACTTAGAGATACTATGCCAGAACAACTTCTGTCACATTCACTGGATTGTGCTCTCCTGCTCTGTAAAGATATCATGCTTTAGCACCGCTTAGGAAATATGTTAGTAATTCAGCCACTAACACTTTGGCCTAGAGTTAATATTGCAGTCGTCAAAACAAAATATACATGTGTTATTAGCGCATAAATGAGGCTGAAGTCATGTACATTTCAATGGTCCATAAAAATGCGTAAATGTATAAAAATAGTTGTAGTTAAAAGTGAGATAAAAACACTTCCCGGGAAAATGAGCTCGATATTAGCTTGAAGTGAAGGGTACAGTATGTAAACTTGTGTTGAAAGTAAACAAGTTGGCAGTGCTGTTGGGAGAGAGAGAGAACACACTTGGGCCATAAGGACCTGGTTAGTTGATTTTTTTGCAAGTTGTGAGAGTTCTGAGTGGGTTGTCTTGAACTATTTGTTGTTTGTCAGAGTGCATGTGTATTATTATTTGTGTCATTGAATATTTATTACCGTGTCTTGTCGTGTGACATTGTTGTGTTATGATTGTTTAAAATTGTCCGTTTTCAGTTATTGTCAGAGATGGATGAGGAAATTAGTCCTGTGAGTGCAGGGAGTGGTGCGAGGAGGCATTGTGGAAGTGGTGAGAGGGGGAGTGGAGGTGAGAGGAGGAGTGGGAGATCTCAGGCAGTGAAGAGGATAGACGGGACCCAGGAGAAGGGCCCTCTGGAACACACTTTTCCCCCCTGGTTCCTTCTTTTTTAGAACAGGCCGGATCAGGAACGGGAGCAAAATGAAGGGGAAAACAAGAAGGTGGAAAGGTATGGGCATTGAGAAGCATCCTATGTGGGTGGAGGAGGGGTGCAGAGTGTTGTGTGTGTGTCTGCAGTGTGTGGGTTTACATGGGGGCTGCAGTGGATATAGAGGGGGGCTGCTGGTGTGTGTTTTATGGATGTAGAGGGGGCAGCAGTCTGTTTTTTGGTGTGTGTGTGTGTGTATCTGCAGTGTGTTTTGTGGGTGTAGAGGGGGGCTGCAGTGTGTATGTGTGTGTGTGTGTGTCTGTGTGTCTGTGTGTCTGTGTGTCTGTGTGTCTGTGTGTCTGTGTGTCTGTGTGTCTGTGGGTGTAGATGGTGTTGGAGGTGTGTGTGTATGTGTGTCTGCAGTGTGTTTCTGAGTTTTGTGTGTTTGTGGGTGTAGAAGGGGCTGCTGTGTGTTTTGTGAGTATAGAGGGTGGAGGAGGGGTGCAGTGTATTTTGTGGCTGTAGAGGAGGGGGGCTGCATAGTGTGTAGGGGGGACTGCAGTGTGTTTGTGTATATAGAGGGGGGTTGCAGTGTGTGTGTGTGTGTGTGTGTGTGTGTATAGAGGGGGCTGTGTGTATGTACAATTTCCTTTTAATAAACTTGCAGTAAAAGCAAAAGAATGTAGACGATCATGCTGATAAAAATAAATATGACTACAAAAATGTATCTTTTTTATGAAAAATTATTATTTTTTTAAAAATAAGCCTACATTTAGCCTATAATAGTAATGTAGCAGGGTCTCCCCTGGCCCCCCTCACCTGCGCGGAGTAGCGGGGACCCCCGCGGTATGTCAGGCAGTTGCAGGGGCGATCGCGTTGCCGGGGGCTCCCGGCGACATCAGTGACAGGACGCTGCCATCTTGCGTGCGTTCGCGCATGCGCGGGAAGTCGTGCATGCGCAGTGTAGCCCCAGGAGTACCGGCGGCCATGTTACGACTGGTGCGAGGTTCGCGCATGCGGGGTGCGTATGTGGAGTTGCGGTGGCCATTACCTGTACTGCAGGGACCCCTAGAAATAGCGCAAGCGCAGGTAGGGCTAGCGGCGGCCATTATAGGGTTGTGCAAGCGCAGTGCACATAGCGCACGCGGCCCCAATGATAAAGAGGTCCTGAGTGGACTACAACTCCCATCAGCCTCTGGGGACTGACCTTTCACCCAGATCACATGCAGCCAGACAGCCATTAAGGCTTACAGATTCTCAAGCTGCATTTGGATACATTGTTGTGTGCTGAGTCAGGGAGCAGACAGTGAAGCACATGAGTGAGTTGGAGCTGGGATAAGGTAGGGGAAGGTAGTGTGTGCAGGGAGCAGTAGCCTCTGCCACTAGGCCAAGTTACCCCCTAGGCCCAACTCACTGTTCGATTGTGTTGCTGTAGGGAAGGCCCCTGCAGTGAGGGATATTGCCTTTTAGCAGTTAGCTTAGTTCAGGGACACAGCTGCAGTGCTGCGTGCTCTGACAAGGAGGGAGCAGTGTGACAAGTGTGTCTGGGATCAGACCTGCATCACTCAAGATAGAGACTATCTGTGTGGTGAGACTATCCGAATTGGAAGAGGACGCCATTGCTGCGGATTCAGCGTTGAATGCAGACGGGTCCTTTCCTGATGTTTGCTGTCCCCAGGTGCAGGAGCTCCGGGCAGGTATTTCTACAAGTGCATCAACTTTAACCCACATACCGGTTTCCTTACAGGCGCTGATCACGCCTAGTGGGTGGGTGTGACGACTCAGGAGATTCCTTCCTCTCCTTGTCCCTCTCTCCCATCTCCTGTAACCCTTTCCACTCCTTCCCACTCCTCTCCTTTACCTTCTACCTCTCTCCCCTTGCCGCAGCGCGTTCCCCGCAGGTCTCGCATACTCACGCGCTCCCTTAGCCCCTGATTTGATCCTCCCCGCTCCCTCTCCCCCGTGGTAGCTCGTTTACCTTCCCCTGAGGTGCCATCCGTCCCGTTGCCTCCTCCTCGCGTGGTGCGCGCCTTGTGACGCATCCGGTGCGTGCACTCCCTCAGCCCACGGAGGACGCGCGTGCATGCTCCTCTCTGCCTTTGCTGGCCATCGCACGGGCACAGGCCTCATGCGCATTCCCTTCCTCTTGGCTCTGTCCCCCTCCTGCGGTCTTCCACTGCTCCGTGCGGGCCGCGCCTGTGTTGCAACCTGTGCGCACGCATCCCCAGATTACAGGGCGCGCGCGCACGGACTATTCTTATCAGGCTACTCCCCTGACTGCCCCTTCTGTCTCCTCCTCTTCTCTCCCTGACCTATCTCTAGCTTCTCCCACTTCTCTCTCTACTCCTCCCCTCTCTGTCATTGGTGCACCTTCCTTTATAATCCCTGTCTGTCCACCTCTTCCTCGCTCTGCATAGTTCCTGTTTCCCTGTGTGTTACCTGTCCTATGCTGTGCTCCCTCTGTGCTCCTGTGATTACCTGCTCCTGTGTTACTTTGGATTTCCCTGGCTTTGACCCTGCTTACCCTGGACTACTCTGCTCTCTGGTACCCCTTTGAACCCTGCTCCGCATACGACTCCGCTGACCTCTGGCTTCCTAGGACCTGGCTTGCCCTCTGACGACTCTACCCTCTGGATCCCTGGACATTGGCAAATGGACACGACTATTCTCACGGACATTCCACAAGCGTTGCAAGTATGCACTAACAACTCTTCCAACAGGCCCAGCAACGCTATACCACACACTGGGCTTGCTCCCACTGCTGTGGGTGTGTGGTATCATACCGTTCCCACCTCAGTACTGGGGTCTGGCTTGGTCTGCGGGCATACAGGCGTGACAGTGGGTTGCTGGACTCTTGGGACACTTGGGTATAGCTGTGGGGTTGAGGTCTAGTGAGGCCAGGTTAAAGGGTGACACGGCTGTGTTGCTGTTATTGATGTGATGGTATTGTCTGCATATAGTAAACTGTTATATTTATACTTCAGTGTATGTGTTTCCTATTTGTGGGTCCTGTGTCAGGGGTCATTCTATATGCCTGGAATCCCTGCACAGGTGGAGGCGCTGTAAGCATATGTTCCAGGACACACCCCATGCTCCCAGTGGCAGAGGTTCAGGCCTCCTGTGAGCCTATCAGGTATTGCACCACACTGGTAACACGGGTATATTTCCACACCTGCACCCTATCTGCGATTGGGGGGGGGCTAATATATGTGTTACAGTAATAATCCCCTCAGAACAGGGCATTACTGGCCAATAATGCCCTGGTTGGGTTAAAGTCCCTCGGCTTCGCCTGGGGCCTTCAACTCTTCCAGCCAGGGCATTATTGGCCAGTAATGCCCTGTTCTGAGGGGATTATTACTTCATTATAATGGGATCTATCTCTTTTCCTGTCTCTTTGGGTCAAGTAAATTCGCCAGATCTGAGATGGCATTAACTTCTGCTCCTAAGAGATATGCAGCAAATGTATAAAACAAGATTAACGAGCTTCATATATACAGTATGCTTAAGGTACAAATTGCAGCACATCTAAATGTTTCTTCTGTGTTTTGGAGGAAATTGCACCACCTGACGACATATTTACCAAACACCCATTGTTTAATAAAAGTTGACAGCAAATAGGGACCTCTGCCATCCTGGCTGTCCTGCCCTTTCTATGTACTATAATAATTATAATTATACTTGGTACCCTGTAGTATTCTTTCTTCCCTCATCTTTAGGTTTACTGCTTTAATAATGTATATATCAGGCATTATCATTCATTTTACTATCTCCGATGGGAGACTGAGGCATCCATCAGTCAGACACTATAAAACGACCAAACTTCATTGTCATCCTACCATATTTGTCAAAGTTATAAATAATATAATTGAGGGTTGAAAAGGAAATACCCTGACAAACACCAATGTGACTTGTGCTACTTAGATTTAATATGCCACAAATATCTCAAGGCCAATCATCTGTGTAACGATCTATTTTTGACTAAGAAAAACAGCAGAAGGATCTAAGGGGCAATACAATGCAACGTGATTAAACAATACCTTAACACACAGAAGAATTCTGTTTGGCCTCCGTGCTTCTCCCAGAATAACATTTTCTGTCAGTTGCAAATATAAGCAATTTAGCATGATTACTTTTACATACAGTTTGCTTGATGAAAAGCAGAACAATTGTGAATTAAGCCTCCTGTACAAAACAATGACCTAATTATCTATAAATGACTTTCACTCAGAAATGTACAGAGTTCGTGGTAAACCTTCATATTGGAATAATTAAAACTCATTGTGAGCAAAAATAGAAAATATTAGTATGTCCTATTTCGATTTGTGTTCTTATGCAGGGGGGCTCAACTCCAATACTCGTGCTCCCCCCCCCAACAGTTCAGGTTTTCAGGATATCCCTGCTTTAGCACATGTGGCTCAATCACTCCCTGCTTCAGCACAGGTGGCTCAAACACTCCCTGCTTCAGCATAGGTGGCTCAATCAGAGGCTCAGTCTGACTGAGGCTTTGATTGAGCCACCTGTGCTAAAGCTGGGATATCCTGAAAACGTGACCCGTTGGGGGGGGGGGGGTGGGGGCTTGAGAACTCGAGTTGAGATCCCCTGCTCTAAAACATTGGTGGACACTGGGCAACAGGTGGCCTTCAACTGCAGCCCCATCTGCTGCTGCTGGGGGCCTCGAGAACTTGAGTGGCGATCCGCTGTTCTTATGTGTTATATGTAGAGATGATGCAAACTGGTGACATTTGCCCTTCTCAGCCACAAGCGATTTACCAAACATGGAGTCAATGTGCATTACAATTTTGCTTAGTATGCTAATTTGCAAAACTCTCTAAGATTGCTACGGTACATTTGTTTGAGAAATTCACATCACTAGGTTTGCTTAATGCTAACATGAGACACGGTGCACACTCTGTATTGCTCACTGTCTAGCGATATTGCACTGAACGTTTACTATCGGTGACATTGTTAGCCCTTTGAGGCTTGGTGAAATGTTTCACAAAAATCTAATTTGGGGAAACAACGAGCTAAAAATGTTTGCGACTGCTACAATATAGCACATCGGTGGTGATATGAAGATCTCTTGTTAAGAAGTAAACAGAAGTTGGTTGAAAAGCCGAAAATAGAAAGTTGCAATGGAAAATAGGACAGTAATCAAGCTACTGCACTAATACCCCTGACCCCTGTAAGGCTCCTAGCATATAGATTGCAAGTTCTTAAGACAAGGATTCGTTTTCCTAATGCACACTTGTGTTTGCTGCACTTCTTACATTCTAGCTCCCTGTAATCTGTCTGTTATGTGATGGACTATGTGCATAGTTTCGGGGTGATTGTCCTTATTATGTTCTGCCTGTAAATCAGTCTCTGTTGAAACATGCAGTGATGCCTTAATCCTCCAAATGAAGATACACTTGTCATACACTTTTCCATGCATACGTTGCATATTTTTGGAGGCATACTGTGTTGGATTTTTTTTTCTAACGTGTGTACTGTGACATTTTTATTTTTGTGGAGGTTACAGGAGTTCACTGCAACTCATGACTCCAGAACTCAGACTACAGTTGTCCCGGAGGTTACCTACACTCAGCCACTTCTCATTGGAGCACAGTTTATTGTTCATAAATAGTTGACATTATTGCCTGGACAATGTCAGTGTTTTGTCAGCAATCCCATTGGTGTTTTACCATTTATAAATGATACATAATACTTTAGAATATAGTACGTTTGTGAAGTTAACACGCCATTACATAGATCACGTCACTCCTGATAAAGCTTTGCAAAACGCGTAGGGTGAAAGACTACGCCTAGGGCGGGAGACCCTAAGCCAACAGAAGAGACAAGATCTCACGTGGAAGAACTCGGAAGGACTGTGTGCAAGATGCAATGGGTGCTGGACGCTGACACAGTCAAACAAAGCCGATCTCTGGCTTTCAGCATACTGAAATTGGGACTAGCCTGAATATTCAATACCTACATTCATATTGTGTGTGCAATGTGCATTTATTGTGTCTTTTTATCATATTAAACCAGGTCACACTCTGGTTTTGCCTTTGCTATCTTTCCATAATACCTGTCTTTGAGAAAATATCAAACTGAAGAGATTCAAAGCCCAGCGGTGCCAGTGTCGGATCTCTGTTATCTTCAGAAGTCTCTTCACAACATCAAACTGAGTGGACCTAGAGCCCAAGAGGATTGATGCCTGACACTTCTTTTCATTTTGCCTGATCAAGAAGATTTCTTGTGAGTGTGGACCATTAGAGTGGGAATGGTCCCTTTCCATTGCATATTACACTACAGTATGTATTTTTCCTTTGTGCTATAGGTTTGTTTCCTAGAATCCCTATATATGTGCTGTTCTACAGATCTTTTTGAACTCAAATTACATTGCTCTTAACATAGAGATATAGTAATCCCAAGAATATCAATATTCCAAAAGAGAGGATAATTGTTATAATATAGTTATCCTCCTATGTACCACTAAAAATAAACGCAATAAATGTTATTATAATAGGCAACGACGTTGTGTAATATTTACAAAGTGATTACAAATTCCCCATGTGTAAGGCTTTTAATCACTTTGTAAATATTACACAACGTCGTTGTCTATTATAATAACATTTATTGCGTTTATTTTTAGTGGTACATAGGAGGATAACTATATTATAACAATTATCCTCTCTTTTGGAATATTGATATTCTTGGGATTACTAAATCTCTATGTTAATAACAATGTACTTTGAGTGCAAATTATAGGGACCTTGGTGTGGAGATTTTTCTTCACAGAGTAGTTCAGTATTTGGCAAATTATGTCCCTTTGCACCTTAGTCCATAAAATTAAACTAATATACATTTACCGGCACTAGGGATTGAGCAGTGAGTTTTCTTTATACAAAGTTACAGATCTTTTTGAAGCCAGAAATTAGTCCGAAACTGGACCAAAGTCCAACACATTTGCCCCATGATCATGGGCTTTAGGTTATTAAGCAGGAGGATAACAAGGAGTAAAGTCAAAATAAAATAAAACTTTCATCCAAACATATCACACATTAATAACATCTAACCCGATAATATCACATCAACATTAAAAAGGTCAAAGGAAAAATAAATATACAGTTGCTACAAAGTAAACATAAGAAATAAATACTTAAAAATAAGCTGCAGTCAAAATGATATACAGTACCTAGAGCAAATCAATCGCACAATATCTCATTCTGAAATAAACTGTACAGGTTTACTGCATGATATTCTTTGGTCCCACACAGGACAGTAACTGCACTATATTATTGTATAACCCACAAGGAAATTCAAATTAAAGGGACGGTACATTAGATCAGGTTGCAGTTGCACAATATTTGAACACATATTGGACCATATTGAATGTACTGTATTAAGCGTTGCTACTCCATAAGACTTGCTCTATTCAAGTGAATGGGTCCTAAGCTGTCTTCTGCCACTGAAAGGTGTCATGTATATAGCCCAGACCTCTGGCTTACATCTTTCTTTTGGACCCTTACAGTATAAATCCTGTTAGGTACAGGCACTGTGATGGGTAAATTCTCTCCTGAAGGCATAGCTTGTTTGGCAGCCTGGATACACTGGCTGTATCTGGGGGCGGGCCTAACAACAATCGGAAAGTGTCATCTCTGGGGAGGATACTGTCTGGGTCCCATGCAGTAAATGTGATGCCTGTCAGTATCAGATCTGCCCTGTTATGGGGCAGGGTTACAAGCCCATCCTCTGGGTATATACTGACACCCTCCCAGAAGTCAGGCTCGCTTCCCTCCCCCTGTGGAGTGGGTAACATCATACCCTTTATCCCATAAGGGGTAAAGGAGGGGCTCAGGAGGGACCTACATGGGCCTCAAGCCTTGCAGGTTCCCTTTGGGGATAGGGAATGCTGTGACGCTGTGAAACAAGAATAAACATCAGTTAAACCTCTATGTTTGTGGATAACTGCCTGGCTCACATAAGGAGTGCCAGCATGGATCATCCTGGTCACTTCAGGATCATCGCTGGTTGGAGGTGCTGAAACCAGAGATGAACCCTGGAAGCCTGTCCTGCTGTCTCCCTATACCACTGCGGAGTATCTCAAGACCTCCTGTTCCAGCCTCACAGGTATGCACCCAGAACACACGGTAGCCGGATGGTCTCACTTAGAGTGGGGGAACAGGTGCTACATGTAGTAGCACTGTGTAGTAAATATGGCCCCTGGAGTACACAGAGCCTTGCTTTTTCTTTCCGTAAGTTTTCCAAACAAAGAGATTGGGGCTTTCCACCAGCAAGTCAAAGAGGGGTACATTGTAATTAGTCGGGGAGTAGGCCTCACAACATATAACATGTGGATTATGCACCTACTGGCCTATTCCCTTAGATTTGTATTTGCCTTTAGTCATGACCTGATCATTGTGACACACCAACATACAAGTACAGTGTAATGATTTGCTTTCAAAAATATATAGTACAAAGAGTAACAATAAAGGCTGATCAACCATTTTAAACTTTAGAGGGAACAAGTGAACTTAAAATCTAGGCCCACAGCTTTAAACTCTACTTTGAATGTAGTGCAAATAAACAAAAGGCTGTCTCAGCATGGACACAGTCCCTGGTATAGTAAGCAGCCAGGCAAAGAATATTTTTGTTTAAAAATTATCTTACAAGAGACAAAAATGACCCAATGCTGCATCCAATATGACAAATAATGTAGTACATTCATGTGTATTTTATCTGTATTTTTTATGCATAAATATGGGTCATGTCGTTCAATACTTTGGCCAAAATATTTTAAGCCTACAACTTCATCACTGTAGACCCGTCTCAGTAGGTCCTACACCACCAATATTATACTGTCTCAGCTTGTTAAAACTATGTATGTCTCTATGTAAATGGGGAACAAAGATTTTAGGAATAGAGTTTGGCCTACAATGGGATTTGTTTGGCACTACAAAAAAGGATTTAAATTGCCTGCAAACAAACAATTATGAAACAAATCTGTGCCTGGAATTCCCCCAAAATACAAATAAAATGAACAAAAATACCAGATCTGCATGACTACAGTGGAACTGTACATTTTATCAATGCAAGAATTGTGGTTTCTGTTAAATTAAACAAACAGGAATAACTTGTTACCTGTTAGCGAAATAACACTAAAAATGCTTCAAGGTTGTTCTCATTTGTAGTGGTGATGATCATGTGATCCAAGTTCACAAGTGCAGACAATAAAAAGGCAGATAAACTACCTTATCTGTTTAACAAGTTACAAACCGCACTGCCCTCGTTTGAACCCGGGGGCTGTCTCTTTCTAGTACAGTTTCTTGAAGACTGGCTCAAAATGCTTTGTGTTGGTACACCTTTCAACGTCATCAGCAGGGAGTACTGGATCTCCGCTATCTGGACCTCAGTGTTAATGTCTGCGGTTCAAAGCCTCCAATCCACTTTCTGTCTGCCGTCTCCTGGAGTCCAGATCCTTTGGTATGCCATCTCTCTTCTCCCATAGACAGTTGGTAAATAAGTGCTGCTTCTTGTAGCCTGGACCTGTCATTGGTGGAAAGCAACTGCAAGGACAGGCTAGCAGGCAGGTAGTGGACAGGCAATGGTCAGAGGCTGGTGGCAGGCAGGTAGCGATAGTCAGGAAACAGGCAGAGGTTGGAGAGAGACAAGCATGGTAAGGTCCGAAAGGGTCTGATACACAGCTACAGCAAAGGTACGAAGAGGCGGACGGCTTGTGTACATGGAAGAACCACAATAAACAGACACAGGAAGTGGAGGTCTTTTAAAGGCCTGGCTAAGGCTTAGAAAGTTCTCTGCAGGGAATAGGAGCAGTACAACAGCAGTCCTGGTGTCAGACTGGGAGAACTCCAGACTGGGAAGGAGAAGGACCAAGGTTCAAAGATCACTAGGGACACCCCTGATAGGGCCACTCTTTGCGTCATGTGTGCTTCATCATAAGATATATTTGTATATGTAGCACACTTTCCCCCACCCTGGGGAAGATAGGGTGGCTATGAAGTGTGTGGTGCGTTACTTGCAACTCACAGGAGGCCTGAGCCTCCGTTGCTGGGAACCTGGAGTGAGCCTGATCCGTATGGTGACAGTGCCTCCAAATGGATGGGATCATAACTAGCTGGGATAACCCCGCCACAGGACCAAAGTAATAGTATACACACATGGTGATAGATAACAGTATAGGCAACGAACAGCATAACAATACCCACACACTAATGTAGGCCACGCACGACCGTATAACCACAGTGTCCGCCAACTCAGCGCCCACACCTGGATGGAATGTCCTCCAAAGTACTGGGGTGCTCCTGGGCACCTAACCTCCCCGGTTTCCACAAGAACTAACCCACCCCAAAAGTGTGTGACAGCACTGCCCACAGAAGAAGTGTGTATAGTTGGTGCACTTGGTGAGATGACGGTATCTGCCGGGTGCTCCACGCACGGTAGCGCTGACACTGTAACAAAGGATCCACTGATCCAGCGATGATATACGTAAAGCCTCCGCCTCTACGTTGGGTGGTGTCCCGCGTGGATGGTGTCACCATGAAGAATGTCTCTATATTGGTAGGGTGATGATCCAGTCCCAGATCACGACGTGCCAAGTCGCAGCCACGCCCTGGCTATTCCCCTCACACTGGTACTACAGGGGCAGTGTCCCTATCTCATGGGCCTGTCCCTGCAGCAACCACAAACTGAGGGGAGTCAATACTCCTTGAGAAAGCGCAACACTTGCGTGAAACGCGTGGGAGGACTTTTTTGTCTTGTCTACCACCTACGTTTTGTTCTAAATAAAGCCTTTTTTTACTTTTGTACATGCTGGTACCCGTTTTTATCAAGTTTCTTATACATCTGGCTGTTCCTGATCCTGTTTGAGTGCCCTGACATCCACTGTCTCTACTGAGGGGAGTCGGGGCCTAGCTGGGGCCTAACAGGGGGGTCTCTGGCCTAGTGCAGGTTCCACAGACACACTGCACATATAACCCCCCCTGACCTTGTAAGGGGGGGGAGCAGAGGAGCCCAGAGAGAGACCTGGCCACATATATATAATATTAAAATAGCAGAAAAGCATATATAAGTCATATAACTGTACTGAAAAATAACAAGCTTGACCCTACCTGTTTCTGTAACTATTGCACTTTCTCTCTTCTGCCTTTTGCCTCTAAACACCTTAAACGCCTTGTATTCCCTCACTTGCTACATTTACTTAACTCATATTCTCTACTTGAACCTCCGTGATCTAGTTTCTGCATTGCTCACTGAAACAAAACCTCACCAAAACAACTAATAACCTTCATGCTACCAAAACCAAGGTTATTACACCCTGCTTATATTTCTCAACCTCTCTGCCACATTTGATACTGTGAACAAAGAGTAAAAAGATCCAATGATACTGTGTGCCTCCTTCTTCTCCTTCACACTTTCCATCATGTTGGTATCCATAACAACGTACTATCCTGGGTCTCCTCTTACCTCTCTCATAATTTCAGTGTCTCATTCGCTAACACCTCCTCCACTGTCATTCTCTCTGTGGGCATATCACAAGGGTCTGTCATCTGCCCTCTTCTCTCTAGTCACCTTCTCTAGGTGACCTTATCACATTGTTTGGGTTCAAATATCACCTGTCTGCTGGTGACACACACATTTACTTTTGAACCCCTGATCTTAATTTAACCTGCTGTCCAGACCAAAGTCTCTGAATGTCTCTCTGCTATATCATCCTGAATGGTCCTACGATGACTCAAACATAACATGTCAAAGACGGAGCGCCTCCTACTTTCTCCCAAGCCTTTCCCTAATGCCCCCTTCTACTTTACTGTTGGAAGTACTATAATACACTCAGTATCACAAGCATGCTGCCTAAGTGTCACATTTGACTCCTCCCTCTCATTCGTCTCTCATATTCACAATGTTGCTAAAACCTGTTGATTTTTCCTCTATAACACTACAAAGATATGCAATTTC
Source organism: Ascaphus truei (assembly GCF_040206685.1). NCBI lineage: Eukaryota > Metazoa > Chordata > Amphibia > Anura > Ascaphidae > Ascaphus > Ascaphus truei. The sequence continues at coordinate 47,351,991 of NC_134486.1, read as the reverse complement.
CTCTGTAGCACTACTGCTAAAACTCTAACACAGGTCCTAATTCTCTCCCATGCCGACTGTTGTAACCTTCTACTGTCCGGCCTTCCTGCCTCTCACATGTCTCCCCTACAATGTGAATGAATCCTGCTGTTTGAATTCACTGTCTCCTAAATCTGTCTACACTTCTCACCCTTACTGCACCATGCCTCTGAAATGCCTTTTTCCCTCAATATCCTCAACCCTCTTTCTCCACATTTAAGGTCAATCGTAAAAAGAACCTCTTCAATTAAGCATTTGGGTAGTTTTCTTGGCCAATACTATACATCTCATATGCATTTTCTATGTTGACCCCTTGCATATGCACTTACACCCTCCTAGTGTCTCTGTAAGTTCTCATTATTTACCACTTAGAATGTAAGCTCTTTGGGTTAGGGACTCCTTTTCCTATTTACTTTTATGTCTGAAACGCTTATTCCCATTATGCCTATTATATTGTCCCATGTATTACTGCTGTAAAGCGCTATTTACTGTACATCGATGGGGCTATACAAATAAAGATATAGCACAAACAAGACAAGAAATAGTCTCAGAAACGAGCACTCAGAATATCCACTAGAGAAATAAACAAACTTTAATGTCTTCACTTATAACATGTTAAAAACATATAAAACCAAATAGGGGGGGGGGAAGGACCCTCAATAAACACAGTGTGCAAATAGATCAAAACTAACAGGCTAGGTTTACTGCACCATTATCCTAAATAGGAGTTGGTGCTAGAGATATATTATGCAGACCTAAGGGAAAAGTAATATTTTCCTAGGTACGCATGACCGGCCGGTCAGTAATGTAATAAACAGACCTAAGGACATAATCCAACTACTAATTTTTCAACACATACAGTATACATCATGCATAACATAAAGAGATGTGAATCACATAATAAGCACATCGAAAGCGAATGTCCACGGATATAAGAGACAAAAACTGTCTCAATTGCAAAGGATCAGAGGGATTCCCTAACTTGATATAACGCAGAGAATAAGGTACAATTGTATCCAATGAATCCAGTGCTTGAGCAAAACTTCATGTTGTAATTAGGGGAAAAAGAGAAACAATGTTCAACCTCACAGGGAAGTCTTGAGTACACAGGAGAAAAAGAGTTGAGAAAAAGAAAAAGGAGAGTCTCCATATATACTTATCCGTTAAGGTGGTGAATGTCATGAAAGAAAAAGTCCTCAGGTCCGCACACCAATATAGCGCTGGGTCAACGCCGTAAGCTCCCACTCAATACGTGTACGGCTTCTTCACGGAGTCTAAATAAAGATATACAGTACATACGAATCAGTGATGTACTTCAATTTTATTAACACATGAGTGGAATCTTTCAAAGATGACGTATTAAGAATTGTGACATCTCTGTTAGACATCTCTGTTAGAGATTGATACTATACCATCAACAGAAATGTTGGTTGAGATGGCTGAGTTAGTCTTATACAACAATATTTTATGTTTGATTCAAAGTTTTACATTAAAGACAATGGGATAGCAATGGGCTCCCTAATGGCCCTGTAACAAGGACTTATCACTATTGGAAAAACTTGCCTCTAATCCAGCAGTGTTCTGGTTAATTGCCCACCAGCAATCAACCAGACTCCACCTGGCTGATTAGGACTGTCAGAAAAAGCCTGTTCTGAGAAACAAGAAGATGATTCCTTAGCTCTCAAGGGAGCTGACCAAAGAAAAAGACTGCAGAGATTCCTTAGCTCACAAGGGAGCTAACCAAGGGAAATAAAGACTTCAAAGATTTCCTTAGCCCACAACTAGGGCTGACCAGAGGGACAGATGTCTTGAACTGCAAAAGGACTGTATGCTGATAGCAAGACAAGGGGACCAGATCTCTATACCTGGACACAGACATTGCCATAGCACACAAGGTGGTTGACCCAGGAGAGCAGCGAGGCCTTCCCCTACAGCTACAACAAACAGATAAGAGACTTTCTTCTTGGACTGTTGTATATCTATATGTATATATGTTTGGGGGTGGTAACTAGCTTAGCTACTCACCCAGTTAGAGAGGGCTGGAGTAAAGGTGTAGATATTCTCCAAAGCGGAGTAGGCCTTTATTTTGTCTATTTTGAGTGTTTTTGCCGTGTTAATGTAACAGGCGCAATAAAGCCTCATTTTAGTTTCACCTTAAAACGGTCTCCATTGCGCACCTCTTCACACATCTCTACTAAACCCTGCAATCAATGTATTAATTGAGTCAGATTTACAAATTATATATTAGTGTTATGGTGAGTTGGCTAAGGTTCTTATTAGACTTGTACCAGTGGGACCCCCACAGAGTTTGCAGTGACCGCTAGGAGCATCCCGACATTTCTGCACAGGAAGCTCCCGCTGGAATATTCAGACACAATGGATGGCCGATTTCCCTACCAGAGTAAGTGTGAATACGGTACCTACTCTAATAATTGCATGTTATGTTATTTACAAATTATATATACAATACACTGTAGTGTTTTGACTCTCTATTAATTTATATTTTGTAGAGGGATGCTAGTCGAGCTAATGAGCTACTCCTTCTGTGGCTGAGCGACGAGCAGGAGGAAAAGCATGGATGGCTCTTTGTCGCCAGGTAGACGGGGATAATTACTTCCCATGATCTCTCAAGGAGGGGGAAGGCAACTACAATGGGCCAAATTGAGACTGGAGGATATTGTTCACTGATCCCGTGAGTATCCTTGTCTGTGTGTTGTACTAAGTGCGGTTTGCAGTACTGTCAAGTGAAGTAATCAGTTAACCCTTGTTTTCTGATTCTGAAGGTTTCTCAACGTCAACACCTTGTTCATGTAGAAAACACATCCAGCGACACAGAACATCACTATTGGATATTTAAGGTAATGCATGTATTCCATTCAATTGGCACATACCTGTACCACACATTCAAACACAATTATATGCGTTTCATGCAGTATACATAGAGCACGCATTTGCAGCGGTGTTCTGACGTGTTTAATTAATGCATCTATTTCTTCTCGATTATCTTACAGGGGAAACTGTACAGGAGATAGCCGGTTACTGTTGGGGAAAGAAGATGGTATTATTTGAAGACAATTGATTATTTTCCCAAGTCTTTGTTACTTCTGCTATTGTATAAAGCAATACATATTTTCATCAATCTTACACCGAAGTACAGTGCAACACACGTTTCTCTCATTTATGTGAAAAAATATGTCATCATTTATAACGGCTGACTGTGTCTGGTATCTGGTTTCCTAGCGTTGAAAGAGTGTATGGGAATAAGGCGTGGGTTACATTACACAGAACAAAACGTGCATTACTGTAGCAATAGCCTGGAATACTGTACATTGAATTTAGGTTAAAGACCCACTAGCACTTCCTATCGTTCCTGTAAAAGTACTACAGTCGCCGCAAAACACCGTTTGGCAGCTGCGGTCACAGAGCCGCGGAATGCAAATAAATACCGGGAAATTGCACTTGGTTTTGCGCAGTCACAGAAACAGTAATTCCTGCTACATCTGTACCGCGGAAAGGGGAAGCCTTTCCTGAGCGTGGTGTCCTACATTCAGTAGGTAAGGGGCATTATAAGGGGTCTGTTACTGTTATTTAGGTTACCCTGATAAAGGCCAGTCACTGGCTGAAAGGTTGGTTTCCTGTATAATGCCACAATAATTCTTACGATATATTTTTTAAATGTTGCTATGTCCTATGACCTTTTTTTCGCACTGTATACTTACTCAGCAGGGGCTGCCCTGCCCATATATAGCAGCACCCGGTACTCGCAGGGGTTTCTCAATTTTTGTTTAGATATGTTGTATTGCTAATGGTGTGGCAACACAGCCTCATTTGAGGTAATCTGCATCATGTGTAAAGAGAATACTAATGTATATCAGGGAAACCAACCATTTATCGTATCACTCATGTCAGCATTGAAAGGGGAGGTATGTGACGAGAACAGCAAATACTGGCACTGTGTCCTCAAATAAGAAGACCTGCATGTCTGCTAAGTTTTTAAACATAGAATCTGACAGTAAATAGGAACCACTCGGCACCCTGTGTCTGCCCATTTCCCTGTCTGCTGTAAAACCTGAGACCCTGTTTGATCCGTGGCTTTCTTTCTAATTTGGTATAAGCCTTATGTCTACCTGAAGCATGTTTGAAACCCCTTACTGTATTAGCCCCTAGCAATGCCGATGGGAGGATATTCCACGAATCCACCTTATCTTTCAGTAGCACCCAGCTAGGAATTTCCCTTTGCCCTGTATGTCAGTCCTGGTCGCTGCAGGCAGTGCCGAGGTTACGTCCTCACAAGGCTCTGACATGTAAGTTAGCCACAATTATGTTTCTAGGTGCCTGGGATCATGACTCATGACTGTTGCTGGACTTTAGATATTCAACAATTCTATCTTTCAGCGACGTTTCTATTCATTTCCCCCCTACTGGTTTCAGGCTCACTACCCTAGTTATTGGACACTTCCAGAATTCTTATTTTGTGAAGTGGGACTATGTTTGCTGTTCTCCAGTCACCTGGAACTACACCTGTTAATAGTGACCGGTTACATAGATCTATTAATGGTGTTGCCAGCACTCCTCTAAGCTCTTTTTTTATCCTTGGATGTATCCTATCTGGCCCCATTGACATGTCCCCTTTCAGATCTGTTGCAGTAGAAATATCTCCTCTTTAAAGGATTGCCATGCTTTAATAAATGCTAAGGCAAACAAGGTATACCCCTGTATCAGTAACCTATAGAACAGCAATGAGGAGAACAATGAAGAGAACGTCAATAGGGTGGAAATTGCAATAAAAAAATCTGCAAAAAATGGCCACATACTATCAACTACTGTCCTTATTTTATAGTTCACAGTCCACGTCACCGTAGTAGGTATTCTTATTTCCAAACTGTAGGTGGGTGTTGTCAGCTGTCATATCTCAAGCGGTGCCTGCCATCCTGTAGAGTCTCTGCTGTGAGCCTCGCTGTCAGTAAAACTCCTTAGTAGGGAAGCAGGGAGGCAATGGAGCAAGCACTGTAATAAATCCAACTTGCAGGCTAGTGTTGACAGCTGCTATGTCCCAAGTGGTGTCTGTGATGGTGTAAAGCCTCCTGGGCCCATGCTGACAGCCAGACTCACATAGCAGTGAGGCCAAAAGGCAAACACTGAGGTGGATCCCATCTCTTCTGAAGATACACAGAGGTATTCATGCAATGTCTCCCAATACCTTTTGACTGGGAAGTCACATTATTCAAATTGCACAGGCAATTAAAACTAACAGATTTTTTTTCTCCAAATATCCTACCCGCACCAATCACGTGGAGTCTATGAAGGAGGAAAAGTGAATCAGAAGGAGAGGTAGTAGGAGGAGTACGAGAAACCACTCCAGAAACCTCAAGAGAAGAAACAGGAAGAAAAAGAGGAAGGAGTGAAGAAGCAGGAATAGAAAAATGAAGAGTATGAATTTTTGAAGAGAAAAAAGAAGAAAAAGGAGAGGGGGAGAGAGAAGATGTTTAATAGTAGTAAAGAGTTGCAGTGGTTGGGAAGAGGAAGAAGAAAAAGAGACATTTAGCAACAGTTAGAGCAGAGAAAAAGACTGGAGACGAAATTGATAAATAAAATAGGGGAATCAGACATCTTCCAAGCTGTAGAAAAAGCAGAAAAAAGGCAGCGCACTGCCAAAAACACGCAGGAGGAGGCTCACTTGTACAATAAATGTGTATTCCATGAAGGGATCACACATCAGCCCTTCTTCCAAGCTATAGATACAAGGTTTTATTGGTATAAGCGCTCAAGCGCCGGATCCTCAGAGTAATATATAAACAAAGAATAAATAGCACATAAGCCAGGTCACAGGACACAAGGCTAGTGGCATATGACAGAATATAAATAATCTCCAGTGTAATGAAGGTCTGAAAAGGGACAACAAAACCCGGAAGGAAAAGGGTAATGGGACTAAGCCCACTCCTAAAAAACCTCATTGGGATAGTCCCAGAACTGCTATAACAACACATGAAAGCAATCATAATATAGTCACAGATATATAAATGCCTCTGTCCTGTGCCCCTAATGAGGCGTGCTGATGATGGTGAATGAAGATATGCAAAAATAGAGAGTACAGCGCACAGTCAAGAGAGTGGGTCCAAAATAGATATAAAAATATTATTTTATTAGGTCCATTAAAAATAGAGGTATAACAGACCTCCTACGCGTTCCGTGCGAGTTGCACTTTATCAACGAGTTCTTCCAAGCTGGAACGGGTGCTCGCCACAAACTGGACTGAACCGCGAGGTGGGGGATATAGAAACACCGACCTGGAGCCGCAAAGCCGCATCTGGAATGCAGATTCATAGTCGTGGGTATCCGGATCAGGGTAGGAGAAGTAAGGAACGTAGATACACTCGCCATGGTCGGGGGTAGAAGAGGGTATGGATCCTTGGGGTCACTAGCTGAGGTCGAGGGTTGGAGGCAGTCGGTTGGTAGTAGACAATAGCCAAGGTTCAGGTAAGAAACTGCAACACAAAACCCCCTATATATATAATGTAAAAAAAAATCTACAAATGACGAGCCTTGTATTATTGCTTGTAAAGAAAGTCATTGTATTACAATGTTCAAATTCCCTTTGTTTATACCGTAAATGTTCAGACAGATTTTAATTAAAAAAATTGTAGACCAAACAAAATACATACAGAATCCCATAACATGCACTCATAAGACGACCTCCTGATATAACATTTCACTTATAGTATAATCAAAGTAAAAAGAAATGCCAGATATACTTACACATGTATGTATGTACAGTATATATATACAGTATGTACACCATTAGGTATGATTGATGACACTGATCATTGAAATATTGGTCTCTATTTTCAAAATTGGCTGCAGTCTTAGATATTTTTATTTTAATATGTTTTTTTTTTTTTCATTTGTTTACTTTCTTGTATACTTTGATTATATTCAAAGTTTAATGTTATATCTGCAGGTCCTCTTATGCGATTCTGTATGTATTTCGTTTGGTCTAATAGTTGATTATCTCAGATAGCACCCCTACTTTCTTATACTTTAGCTGAGCCGGGACCCCAATCGTGGCTTAAATTAATTGAATTTATAATTAAATATATATTCCCCATTTTGGGGTAGCATATTATATATTGGTAGCATAGTGCAACAGTAACTCTGTATATCGGTGGATAATTGGCTAGAGGGGGCATTTAGATTGTGGCAACTCTCCAATCATTCCTTAGGAGTGGGACTATACATACAGACATTATCCCCTGAAGTACTGTAGTGGCTTACATCATGGAATGCATCGGGAGGTGTTGCTTGAGAGCGAGGAGTAAGGCTAAGGCCCCGCTCCCTCAGTCAGCGCGCCCGCACTGCAGACAGGTGGCTCGCTGACAGGCACAGACCGCGATATGCGGTCTGTAGGGAGTCGGGAGCTGGAGCGGGAGGGGGGCGGGAGTGGGAGGGAAGGTGGGAGTGGGAGGGGGGGGCGTGGTTTGAGCGGAGGGACCCGCTACTCCACCCCCTCCCTCCACGGGCTCGGACTCGGGCTCGGTCTCCCGGGCTGCAGGAGGGAGCTGCTGCGGGCTGCTGGAAGGTAAGCAGCTCCCGCTCCCTCCCCCTTCCCCCACAAATGCCCTCCTCACACACGCTGATACACACACACACACCACCCTCTACCTTGTGTAGGAAACTGTCTGACAGCTCCCGCCCCCGCCGCTGATAGGCTCATCAGCGCACCACGTGACACGTCACTGCTCGGGATCACAATTTTCTTGCATCCCCTGGCGGCTGATGCGTCACAGCGCGTAGTGAGCCGTGCAGCGAGGGGGGACTGGGACCGGCTCAGAAGGGTTCCCCTGCTGGTGGGGAACGCTCACGCGGCCGTCCGCGCCACCGGGCGCAGCGGGTCCCAGCCCTAAGGATTCCCCATTGATTCGTCCTGTGAAGCTGGGTAGATGGCAGATGTAATGTAATCAGAGCGACCCCTGGAGCATCGTCTGCTGGTTAGAGTATTGATACGTGCGTATTCCGACGACCTCTACACCTACCAATATAAGTGTGTATGCGCTTTTATATTTCATCGTTTGTGTCTTTTCTAAATGTGATTGGTTAAATGCTTTTACATTATGGGAGTTTGGCTCTTTCTGGCCTGGCTAATATTAACCCCTATAGCAGTGAATAGGATTTAATAATTAGAATATTTATATATTTTAAAACGAGCAATATGACACAACCGTGAATGAGTACATACGGTATAACAATCCAGTACACCATAGAGTATAAACAGAAGGAGGAGTAAATTCTGGGTCAAAGTCAGGAGGGACTAAATGAATAATGAGCACAGCTGTGGAGTGTTGCAAGACTTTATAAACCATCTTGTAAAACTGAGACGGAGAGCATACCTTTGGGAGATGAATGTAGGATGCTGTATGTCAATGTGGGAACAGGGGATACACCAAGGTATTCAGTCAAGTGTAATCATCATTACCACATGTTTACACTCTACTGGCTATTTCCTAAGATTTCCTCTTACAAAAGTGCTAGAGTGTGAGACAATGGTGATTACACATACTGTACACTGTGTCTGTTCTGTTCTGAGGACCCAGTGGGTATGATTCCCCTTTCTGAACCAAAACTGACATTTTAATGCATTATTTCTGACTTTAATACAATGAAAGGATTGAAGTCTATGTCACAGCTGTTGCTAAAATTAACTAGATTGCCGTCTAAAGAGTGACACTCACTTCAAAAGTGTCAAACTTAAGTCTAATGACAAATGGTGTATTTTTTTGTTTAAGACTGCACACAGTTTCTGAAGGGCTAAGCCTCATATAGTTTTACATTTTTAATTCCAACTCTTTTAAAAGTAAAGAATGTGCCTTTGGTGCTAGGTGGTAACATGACATTAGCAAGGGCCCTTATTACCAATGCACAATCGTCCCGAAAACCGCATGGAATTTGATGTGATAAAAATCGGTCATGGAGTATAGGTTGTTAATGCATTTGGAGATATATCATTAAATGGCCCCTTTTTTATACTGGATTCTCTTTCTCTCACAGTCATGGAATGATACAGTGTATATCATGATGTCATGCTATAGTGGGCAATAGTAGAGATTTGCAAGACTTTTGCAAACTGTACGTTCGACACTGGTAAAGTTTGGACTGCCACTTGCGAACATTTCACAAAATCGTCACTATTTTTAAAGATTCATCAAGATTTTGCATTTCATTTTGCGCCGTAAATTCTGAAGAGGATAGTGTGCTCTTCGGCAAATTTGCTTGTACCTCTTAATGCCTCAGTTATACCAAAATGTGCAGAGCTGCAGAGCGAACCGGTGACGTCGCGCGCATCAAAAACAAATGAAACAAAACCATGAAGTGTGCACATACCAAGCGCGGCGCTACGTACTGCAGAGCGTTCGTCTCGAGGAGATTTGAGATTTCGTTTTTTCACACTACGGTGGCATCACGTGATTTGCCCGGCCAATCACAGCGCATCTTCAACAAACCAGGAAGTGAAGAACTGTGCAGGTCTCCCTGCAGCAGCGCTACAAATCTCTTCTGCACGTGCACTTGTAGCACGGCTACGATGACGTCACCGGATCGCTTTGCAGCTCGGCAGTGTTTGGTATAATTGAGGCCTAATGGTTCTGATAGATACCGTGGTGTGGTGTCTATGGAAAGTAATTGTAGTCTACTGAGCTGCCTAGAGCAAACTGTTTGTGGGTAGCTAGTGTTTGTAATTGACAGCTGATTGCGGAGCATCAATTATCCTCAGTGTGACTGTCTATATGTCACTAATCAGATCTATAACTACAATATAAAGGACAAGAAATTGCATAGTATATAGCACAATTGATTAAAGACAACTATATGGTTCTTGCCTCCGCAGCTGTCAGCATAGGGCTGCTGATAATTACTGAATAACTTTACACAGTGACAGTGAATATCCTGAACAACCAGTCTCATCCTTCTGAGTGTGAGGGCACCCTGTCCCCGCCCAGGCCATTTAGCTACTTTATCTAATGAACAATTACCCACTCCACTGGACAGTGTGGGACTGAGGAAGAGAGTTCCTCAACGACTCCATGTGCAAGGAAACTAGTACCGTGCCTATGAAAGAACTATCCGATCGATCCAGCTTTGCAAACAGAAATAAATGCCTAACTTGCTCTAGGAGGAATTATATATGTTCCTACTCATATAAATTTGGTAAACATTGTCTGCTTTGTGGCAAAATGGTCAACATTTCTGTATCTAAAACTTTGTGAACACTTTCACAAATAAGCAAACATCTTCAAAATGTTGCAAACATGCGTGCAAAGTGAAACACAAGACATTTATACATCTCTATCCATTAACACAGGTCATCCATATGTAACGGGTTTCCCCCCCCCCAATCGCAGATACAGTGTGGGGGTGCAGGGAATATATAGTGTTACTCGGTGTTTGGTGCTATACCTGTTGGCTCACAGGAGGGCTGAGCTTCCGCCACGGGGAACCTGGGGCAATTATACTAGGGGTACTTACTTACAACGATGCAGCGCCTCCACCTGCGATGGCTCCCACCAGAGGGGAAGTGGTTCCTCGCAGGACAAACACAATAATCACATAGACAGCATGTATATTAACTAGTGACTTTACTAACATGCACGACAACATATCACATTCATAATAACCTGTGTCCCTCTCACGAGGAGACAATAACCGCGACGTCTCGCAGGACGCTTCCCCAACACCAGGTGATCCCACCCAGTGTCCAAAGAACCCCACCCAATGTCCCGCACTCTTACAGAGAGAGTCAATGGGTGACTGCGCAGTCACTATTTATACTAAGGGCCCGTTGGTGCACTTGTGTATTAGATAGTACCTGCCGAGCACTCCCGTGCTCGGATCTCCAACTGGCTTCACAAAGGATCAGTCGTGTGAGGGTTCCGTCTGATCCTACACCGGACTCCTCGCTCGCGGACCGCCAGGGGCGATCCGAACCTGGAAACAGTCTCTGCGGACCCCAACTTGGATCCGGACCTCGTAGCAGGAACCGCAGCGTCCGCTGTGTCCCTATCTGATCTACCCTACCGTGACAGGATCCCTAACATAGGACCTGTCCGTACAGCACTAAATGACACGCGCTATGCTATAGGCCGTCCCTACAGCACAGCAACCTGTAATGGCTTTGGGGAAACTCCTAGGGTCCTACAGGGGTTAATGACCTGTCCCACTCCCCTAACTACCCAAGTCCCCTCAGCCTCACTAATACCTAACGAGTCCCAGCGCCTACAGCAGCAAGCTGTAGCTCACTGGATGCTGGCAGCCAACGTGCTGTGCAACAAGGTGACTGCCTGTCAGACCTCACAGCACTAACAGCCGTGACTCTGACAAGGCAGCACTCTAACAATACTAAGGGCAGCGTCCCTATCTTGGGCCTCCCTCAGCACTTACCCACTAACCTAGTGGGGAGTTGGGGCCTACCTGGGGTGTGGGTACCTATAGGGGTGCAGGAGCTGCACTCGCTCCCCGCACCCTTCCTTCCCTCACAGCTCCCCTGCTCCAACTGACTATCCTGAGTGACAGGGTCCCTTAACCTAGGGCATTCCCTGGCAACACCCATTACATTGGGGTAACTAGCTACCTCGGGCCCTGGGGGTGCTGGCCTAGTACAGGGAGTCCCTGACTCCTGTACCCTACCTCCTTCCCTGGGCTGCTCCGGTCTCTGACTGCCTAACGTGGCCTCAGCGCGCGAAATGTCTCCACTTGCCTGCCTGGAGATCCCAAGCCCTATTGGCTCCCTGGCATCACGAGGGGCGCGCAGAGGCTCTTGGGATCTGTAGTCCCTGCTCAGAGCCTTCCCTGGTAGGCTAGGGCTTCGCTGGCTTTTCCTATGCTGTACTGCGCCTGTGCAAGCTATCTGCGGCTGCCTCAATCTTTCCCTGTCTAGTGTCGCACACGCGCGACTTCTCCCTGGCTCTAGAGGCTGTACTGCGCATGCGCGACCACTGCGCAAGCGCGAATCACTGGGAAATGGCGGCGCCCTCTTCGCCAGCCGCCGGGACCCTAGCGACGCGACCGCGGCCTTAGCAACGGCCCCATCGCGTCCCCGGCAACCGGCCGCATGCGGGGGAAGACGCGCTGCTCCCTGCTCCGGCCCCCACCCTTGGAAGCAGCCATCGGGTCCGTCGACACCCGCGACCGCGCTGCAGAAGAGGAGGGGGGTTCCCAGGAGCCATGGGAGCTCCAGGCTATACTCTCCCCCTGGTGAAAAACCCAACGCCCTCGCTTGGGGCACGACATCACTCGGCACAATTGTTATATAATCAAAATGCAGTGCATAGAAAATACAACATATCATTTCGACTTTACACAACAGGGTACATGGCAATTCCCACCCAATAATACCCAAGACTAGCTGAGACCATTTGTGGGGTGCCCTTAACTGATCATGTGGGGGTACCTCACTTTTGCGTCCGTGAGCCTCCCCTAGGAAAATCTCTTGGAGAGCACACCTGAGGACCACAGTCACTGGTTCCTCGCTACTTCCTCCCCCTGGTGGATGGAATAGCACCATGTCTCTTAAGCAGGCGTTTACCCGGTCATCCGCGGCATGGATGCGGTAGACCAGGAGGCCAGGACCTTTCCCGCGGTCCACTACGTGGTGAATGGAGCGTTCCTTTTTGGACTCCAAGGAGAAAATTTTCACTAAATCCTTCACTACACAGTCCTTGTCCCTACGGACTTGTGAGGCTTCCACTGGGAAGCGAGAAATGAACAACGCCTCTTTTCTCAAAGTCTCTGTTTCACCTGGCAGGGGGTAAAGAGTAGATACCTTACCACTGTGGTGAGTCACTGTGGCCAACAGATCCTCGGGGATACTGTCAGTTCCCACCTCGGCTGTCTTGGGGCCCGTCCACAACACTTCTGGGACAGTCCACTCACTGTCTTGAAACTCGGGAGCGTTGGATCCCAGTCCTGGGACCATTTGGGTCAGAGCACACCGGCTCACACTCCGTTCAGGAGCCGTAACTCTGGCCTTTTTCACGGCCACCTCCATCGGAGCCTGTGGGGAGCAAGGGGGTTCCTTACCACTCTGCTGGCTTGCGATGGGTTTCTCTTCATCTGGAAAAATAGGCGGTAGATACTGATCCGTTCGTCCCACTGGACAATTATCTTCCAAGGAGGACACCTCCGCCAGGACGCGATGCAGAGGGGAGCCCTTCGCCCGGGTGACCAGACTTAAGGAGCCATCGTGCTCCGCGGTCACCTGGAGGCTCACCCCCAACACCCCCGGGGCAGTCAACTCATCCTTGTCTTCGATCGGTACGGGTCCCCATTCTAGGACCGATGGTACCATAGGAATACGCCGGACAGGCCATCGTAGGGCACACGGGCCCACAGCAGGGTCTGCAACATCTGGATACACTTCCTCTAGGGCACACGGGCCCTCCAAAATGTCTATGAGAGGGGTAGATGGGTTAGCTGTACTGACCGGTTCAGTATTAAAGTCGACGGCTTCTTCCCTGGAGGATTCTGCAAGCCGCAGCAGTACGGGCTTCATGAACTGCGCCCCGCAGTCAGTACACTGGGGCCCCCTTGTCAATTCACCGACGGGGCAATCGCAACTGCTCAAACAGCCGTGTAGGCATCCTTCCCCATCTACCACTGTCATCGTAAGCGCCAATGGTAATGTAGATAACTTGTCGGTCCAGCCACCAGTCACCTTCCAGTCGTCTACTACACACGGGCTTACCACCAGGGGCAATTCAAACTTTGGGACCCGTATGACTCTATACATCCGAGGGTGTGTATCTCTGCATTCGGTGCTCGCTTTATGGGGAACAGAAGTTGGTGACTGCTGCTCAATGTGCTCCAAACTCTCGCTCCCCCTTTTGGACTCTAGAGGGGCAGCACACTCTTTCAAGGAGTGATTCTGGCTCTGCACTGTGTCACTTAGTTGGCGGGGGGTGGGGCTTAGGTTTTCGCGCCAAACCCGGACAGATTGTTGCAATACTTTCCTGTGCCGGCGTGCAGTCAGCAGCACGTGCGCTCTCCTGTTTTGGCAGTTCAGGGTACACCACAGGACAGCCTGAACCGACCGAGCCTTCCAACCACAAGCTGGACGGACCCTGGCCTTCATTTATATCTTGCCCGAAACTCACTAACACGGAGCAATACTTCTCGCCCTCCAAGTGTAAAACTACCACGGCTATGGGGGCAGCCCCCCGGAGACGAGGGTTTTGCCTCAAAGCTACTCGTATAGCTATAGACGGAATATCTACAGGGACGCGGCACACCGCAAGCGTGTGGGCCGGCGGCACTCCCAAATTCATAGCCCAGTCGTGGACCTCGTGTCCGGACTTTACAACCATGGTAAAAAAATAGGACTTGGACAATTTGGAAAAATGGAACAGGGCACCCCAGGTCTCTCTCAGCAGCGCCTCCAAAATGTAATGGGTTTTCCCCCCCCAATCGCAGATACAGTGTGGGGGTGCAGGGAACATATAGTGTTACTCGGTGTTTGGTGCTATACCTGTTGGCTCACAGGAGGGCTGAGCTTCCGCCACGGGGAACCTGGGGCAATTATACTAGGGGTACTTACTTACAACGATGCAGCGCCTCCACCTGCGATGGCTCCCACCAGAGGGCAAGTGGTTCCTCGCAGGACAAACACAATAATCACATAGACAGCATGTATATTGACTAGTGACTTTACTAACATGCACGACAACATATCACATTCATAATAACCTGTGTCCCTCTCATGAGGAGACAATAACCGTGACGTCTCGCAGGACGCTTCCCCAACACCAGGTGATCCCACCCAGTGTCCAAAGAACCCCACCCAATGTCCCGCACTCTTACAGAGAGAGTCAATGGGTGACTGCGCAGTCACTATTTATACTAAGGGCCCGTTGGTGCACTTGTGTATTAGATAGTACCTGCCGAGCACTCCCGTGCTCGGATCTCCAACTGGCTTCACAAAGGATCAGTCGTGTGAGGGTTCCGTCTGATCCTACACCGGACTCCTCGCTCGTGGACCGCCAGGGGCGATCCGAACCTGGAAACAGTCTCTGCGGACCCCAACTTGGATCCGGACCTCGTAGCAGGAACCGCAGCGTCCGCTGTGTCCCTATCTGATCTACCCTACCGTGACAGAATCCCTAACATAGGACCTGTCCCTACAGCACTAAATGGCACGCGCTATGCTATAGGCCGTCCCTACAGCACAGCAACCTGTAATGGCTTTGGGGAAACTCCTAGAGTTCTACAGGGGTTAATGACCTGTCCCACTCCCCTAACTACCCAAGTCCCCTCAGCCTCACTAATACCTAACGAGTCCCAGCGCCTACAGCAGCAAGCTGTAGCTCACTGGATGCTGGCAGCCAACGTGCTGTGCAACAAGGTTCCTGCCTGTCAGACCTCACAGCACTGACAGCTGTGACTCTGACAAGGCAGCACTCTAACAACACTAAGGGCAGCGTCCCTATCTTGGGCCTCCCTCAGCACTTACCCACTAACCTAGTGGGGAGTTGGGGCCTACCTGGGGTGTGGGTACCTATAGGGGTGCAGGAGCTGCACTCGCTCCCCGCACCCTTCCTTCCCTCACAGCTCCCCTGCTCCAACTGACTATCCTGAGTGACAGGGTCCCTTAACCTAGGGCATTCCCTGGCAACACCCACTACATTGGGGTAACTAGCTACCTTGGGCCCTGGGGGTGCTGGCCTAGTACAGGGAGTCCCTGACTCCTGTACCCTACCTCCTTCCCTGGGCTGCTCCGGTCTCTGACTGCCTAACGTGGCCTCAGCGCGTGAAATGTCTCCACTTGCCTGCCTGGAGATCCTAAGCCCTATTGGCTCCCTGGCATCACGAGGGGTGCGCAGAGGCTCTTGGGATCTGTAGTCCCTGCTCAGAGCCTTCCCTGGTAGGCTAGGGCTTCGCGGGCTTTTCCTATGCTGTACTGCGCCTGCGCAAGCTATCTGCGGCTGCCTCAATCTTTCCCTGTCTAGTGTCGCACTCGCGCGACTTCTCCCTGGCTCTAGAGGCTGTACTGTGCATGCGCGACCACTGCGCAAGCGCGAATCACTGGGAAATGGCGGCGCCCTCTTCGCCAGCTGCCGGGACCCTAGCGACGCGACCGCGGCCTTAGCAACAGCCCGATCGCGTCCCCGGCAACCGGCCGCATGCGGGGGAAGACGCGCTGCTCCCTGCTCCGGCCTCCACCCTTGGAAGCAGCCGTCGGATCCGTCGACACCCGCGACCGCGCTGCAGAAGAGGAGGGGGGTTCCCAGGAGCCACGGGAGCTCCAGGCTACACATATAACTGGCTTTGTGGATCCTGGAGAGGTTACTGTGCTGGTGATAAAGCTTACAGGTAGTTCACAAACATATTTAGGGTGTATTGGGTAGAAGGTGTCCGTGGTCGGTGTCTAACAAAATCCACAGCAAATATAATTGAAAAAAATATAAATGTAAATCAACAAAGGAAATTCAATAAAACGTAAGAAAAGTGAAAAAATCACTCTTCATTAAAGAGCGAGCCATCAGAATTGATGTAATGTGTCGTGCACATGCACTCTGTAAATGTGTTCAGTGTGGCAATGTATAAGGCTGCGACCATAGTAGGCGTGAGAGCTCGCGCGGCACAAACAAATACATTATGGCAAGCAGTCCGGCCATACTGCGCATGATGCGACGCACGCGGAAGCACGATAGCGCGGCAAGATTTTGAGGAGACAAGTCTACTTGATTTTAGACATGACGGCTGCGTCACGTGACACATTTGAACCAATGAGGGCGAACCTCGGATGTGACATCACGGCCAAGCTACTTCGTCGCGCGTTTCAACAGAGGCCACAGAACGCTCAGGCAACAGGTGCGCGTGCCTATTTGAGCAGTATGGCTGGAGCCTAAGAAGATCTCCGGTCACCTGGGTGTTTGGCAGGGACCACACACGGCGCAGGACCAGACCGCAGAGAGCACAGAATAAACGGGACCCTGGGGATCCCTCCAGTCGCCTGCGGGAACCCGCCCAGCTGGGACACCAAAAGAGCAACCTGGCACAAATCCCAAGATAAAAACTTGATTGAAGGAGGTAGTCACGAGCTGGACGACTGCTGAGGGTACTGTCGGTGTAAGCGTGCTGCCTGCAGTAACAAGGAACGGAGAGCAAAAATGGCGGTGCACAGCTACAAGAAAACACAAAATTGGGCTGGAGAGCACAAATTGAAAAAAGGGCTTCTTTATTTAGCACATGGATACAAGACAGAGGAACTCCGGGTCTCTCTAATGCATTTCGCACGGGGTAGCACTTTATCAAAGAGTAGCTCACATAAAAAACAGGCATGATTTTTATACCTGTTTCCAGCTACAGTATGTATGTTGTCAGAGAGGGGGGCAGGCACGACCGCCCACACACCTGTAGCTATGATGAGGTGAGAGGAAGAGATGCTAAATAAACCAATAAGAAGTCTCTGCCACTAATCAGTGTGAGAAAAGCAGCAAAGCTGCAATCACCAAAATTCCGAGCTGTCAAGGCAGGCGGCCCCACGAATGACAACCCTCGAGAGAGATTATTTTTTTTTTAAAAGAAGACTGTAATAGAAGTAATAAACCAAAAAAAAAACGCACTGAGAAAAAAAATGTACGAACAATATAAAAAAAGTCCACCTAGCTCATTAAGAGTTAACACACGTCACAATAATATTTGATGCAATCGTTGACCCCTGAATGTATGAAATATCCAGTTCTAAAGAATGAAATTGGGTGGTTAGCTGAGTGGACCAATTCATGAATTAGAATCCATATAATAAAAAATTATATTACAAACACAGTAGTCCGTTATACTGATAACTCCCTAGGACATAGATATATCAACATGAATACGCAGTGAAGAGCCATATCTTGAGAGAGGAAACATGTTACTATGTAAAACATACAATGTGTAGTATATAAAATCCTAATACTGGATACATATAAACATATAGATATAGCTCATGATGGCACATCATAACTTGAATAGGTTATGTCAGGGTTGTGCAATCTTTTAGCACTGCTTCCTACAGCGTCAAATGACGCCGTGGGGGTCACGTGACCCGCAATGTAATTTGACCCGCGTTGCTATGATGACGCGGCATCAAATGACGCCGCAAGTTAAGTGACGTCACGTGACACCGCTGCGTCATTTGACGCTGCATCAACATAGCATCACGTTGTCTGAGTCAAGGTAAGAGATACTTACAGAGGCCTCGCAAGGTCCCCGGCGTTTAACTTAAATGCCTTGGGGAAGAACACAGGGCCCCTGTAAGTGCCGCGCCCCCCCCCCAAAAAAAAAATCTTGCGCTCCCCACTTTGCGCACCCCTGGGTTATGTGATACACAAGCATAAATGTATACAATATGTAGCACAGAAGAAACTCCAAAAATGAGATACTCTCAACTTTGACAGACAACACATAATATGATGATCAATTGTAAGAAACAATGCATGAGGAAAAGGCATCTATAAACCTGCAAGACTACAAGATACAATATTACTAAAAAACCTGAGTGTATACACTAGGAAAAAAACATGAATATATAATGTAACTAAACCGGAACTATCCAAAGTACGAAAGAATATAATCTATAATATGGGTAAAGTGCATACACAATAAAGAGATGATTGGGAATGCAGGGCTAACCAAAAATTGAAAGAGGTTTTTGTAAATTTGGCTCAGTTATATAGACACATATCTGCCTCGTGCAGAATCATAACAAAGTGTTAGAAATATGAATAATTATTATAAAAAATTATTGTAATTTGACATTGAATAAAAAATAAAGTTTCCAAAAATGCTAAAAATGAAATACTCTCAAAATAATTTTCACAGAAAATGATACAATTCCTAAAGTTGTAAAAAAAAAAAAAAAAAAAAAAGGGGGGGATGTACTCTGCAAATAGATTTCACAAGTAATGCAATTCTCAATTAGTGTTCATACCAAGAGGGGCCAAAGAACCAAGGGCATGGATCCAGAAAATTTCTCTCCTATTTAGGGTATTGAGCCTGTCGCCACATCTGATGGGGGAAGGGACATGCTCAACGCCTAAATAGGAGAAAGTGGACAAATGGCCATGTGGGCAATTGAAGAAATGTCTTAAACAGGGAATCTCAAATCTAGATTTTGAATAGGCCGTATATGCTCCAAGATACTCTGCTTCAAGGGCCTGATTGTACGTCCACATAGCCACTACCACAACCGCACTTTAAATAATGAACCACGTACCTGGTATTGCAGTTTATAAATGACTTGATCCATAGCCATTGTCCAGTTTCTTGTGCTACGGAAAGGTACAACCCCTACTCTGTTCACATTGAAAGAAGCCTATAAAGCTAATCTTGGCTCCCCTATCCCCTGTGTGTGAGTCAAATAAACTGGGAGAGACATGTAGCAATAGATTTGGCTTTGCGAAACACCATTTTGGGACCAGTATGAACAAAAGGCTCAAGATCTCTGTCCCAAGACAAACTGTTCCAATGTTTCAAAATGATTGATTTGATCTGATCTGCCTGTTTTTATTTTTTAATTACTGGCTAGTGAGCATGAAAAGGAATAACTTCGAGCTAGTATATTAAGATCCCTGTCTACCAGCTTTTCAAAGGTCAGGATCTGTGGGCCTTTGGCAAAATTGGGACAAAACACAGATTCACCTCTCTTTAATTTTATGGATACCTGTAATTCTATTGGTCATTTGTGTGTGTGTGATGATATTTTCTAGTACTGGTTACATCTACAGACACCATTCACATGACACTTCAGGAGCCATACAGCATTTAACTGCACCAGGGATACATTTACAGGCCACTCAGACACGGTTGATTATATGTTTTTTAAATGTATTTTATTATGTACGTCTCTTATCACCGTTACAAATAAAATGTGATATTTTCGTGCTGACAACCGTGAGTGCCCAATTATATGGAGTTTCTGCAACCCCTGTCTTGTAGGAGTTGCATTTATTTTTCGTTACATATTCTTTAAAAGACTGTAAGTGGCATATTCCATCTCCCAAGTTCCCTGGTCCACCAGATCCGTCCCACGGAAAACCAGGAGAGGGATCCAGCAAAGCACTCAAACGAGGGAAAGAAGAAAGATGGTCCCTACCCATTAAAAATGTATTTAAAGATAACTTCCCTGTAAACTTTTAGACATCTCGAATAACTGAAAATTGCTCTGTGGTGCAAAATTAAGACCTTTGTTTAGAAGTGTACGTCTGCTTTGCTCCAAAGGCGGAAAGCCTGATGGGGCTCCCCAAGAACTGCTCCCCCTGCACAGGACCAGCGTGCTAAGGGTTAACATGTGCTTGTATTTTGTGGAACGTCAACCCCACCCACTAGAATGTTAATGAGCCAAGAGGACACAAATAACTTTTTGTTCACAGCTGCAACAGATTCAATCTCAACCACCCCAGTGTACATCTGCGTTGCCCCAAAGGTGGACAGCATTTGGCGCAACCGAAGGGCAGCCAAAGGGTGTGGGCCGTTTGCTGCCATTCGCTGATGTTTAGTGATGTTAAAGTGATGTTTAAGCTGCTCTATTTCAATTGAAATTCACAAGCCCTTTATCCCCTTGTAATAGGGGAGTTATCCCTGTTCAGGTAATCTGCCTCTAATCCAGCAGTGTGGTGGTTAACTGCTGGTAGTCAATTAACAAACACCACCTGCCTGATTAGATTGCTTACAAAAGCCTGTCCTTTTGAGACAGGAAGTGAGACTCCTTAGCTCACGTGTGAGCTGAACTTTGGAGACAGAGCAGAGGTTCTTGAGTCTCCCAGGAGAGACTGACCAAGAGAACACAGATCTCTGGAGCTGACAAATAAGACTTCTAAACCTGGATGCTGACATTTTCTGTGCACACACGGGTGCGGTTCCAGGAGAGCAGAGAAGCTTCCCCTACAGCAGCCAGCTAACAGATAAGACTTTTATTAACAATACTTTTTATATCTGTTCATTTCATGCTATGTGTTTGGGGCTGGGAGACATGCTTATCTAAGGGAGTTGTGAATTGCATAGTATTTCACTAGAAATACTCCTAAGTGAATAGAAGCTTTGTTTCCCCCGTGTTTGGATGGTTTCCTGATGTTAAGGCACAATAAAGCCTTGTTATAATTTCACCTTACAAAAGTCTCCAATTGTGTACCTCTGTGAGCGTCCGTCTACACCCCTGTACATAATTTTCAAACCCTATCTGTCCATGAAATGTCTGTGAATCCACTGTATAAGAAAAAGTGTAAAAGATCTACGGCGCTCCCCTGTCACACTTACAATCACACTAATAATACTGACGTTAGAGCCTAAAAACAAACAAAATTGTATACTGGCCCTTTGGAGCTGCAGCTCAACCTTTAAGAGATCCTTCCTTGATCTCCACAAACACAAATTTCTTAACGAGATGGTGAGCGCAAAAAAGAAGAAAAGATAAGATAAATACTTTGTATATATAATCCACTGCGTGGAACAAGCATAACACAGGGGATGGGTAGTGGCTAATAAAAATGGATATGCCAATTCTTACTCACACGGGCAAGTGTGAGCCAATCTTGTCAAGGTATCTTTTGTAGAGATCCACTTCAAGGAATAATACCAAAACTGATGTGCAGGTTCCTGATAGGAGCAGTTCACTCCCTCCGGTGTACTCATGCACACTACAGCACTTCCGGCATCCGTCTCCGTCGCAATGACTCATGCGGGGACTCCTTTGCTGCTGGGTCCGGTTGCAGGGGCTGCAAATTAGTTCTTCCTCGGGAGATACGGTAGCCTTCAGTGGTCACGAACAAAACACAATGCCAATACAGGACTACGCGTTTCGCGAGAACGTCTCTGAGGACCTGACGTACTCATTGGTGGGGCCCGTGGGCTCGTTTTGTAGTTATGCTTTGATTCATTAAATATTTTTATCTTTGGGACACACTCTCTTGCAGTTTCTTTCTCTTTTTTCCACTGTTCGCAGTGGTGCTCCAACTATCCATTGCTTGCGTGTTTATATTTTTGCAAAGACCTATGGAGTGCTATAACAGGATTACGTTCTTCATTTATAAATGACCTGCCGGCAGTAAGACAATTTCTCTATGTATGCTGATGATACTATCCAATTTGCATGCAGTCCCAGCCTTTCTGTCCTTGAAAATGTACTGCAATCTGATTTATCAAAGGTTGAAAATTGGATCACCCAAAACAAGTTGTTTTTAAACACTGACAAAACAGTAACTACAGTATGGTCTTTGGCGCTAAGGCTAAATTCCGTAAGCTTCCTATGACAGCTACTGATCACAACCTGCTCTATCACTAATATTGCAATCTCGGTCACTAGCTTTACATATTTGGGTATGTGGCTTGACTCCAATTTAATTTGGTTTGCATGTAGACAAACTGACATCCAAAATCTATTCCAAACTAGGTGTACTTTATAGAAATAAATCCTGCATAATTTCCTTGATCAGAATGCACGTTGCACAGCAGATGCTTATGCCAATTATTGACTATAGGGATATAGTGTATGGTACAGCACCTCAGCAAGCGTGTCATTCTTTACAACTCTTCAGTGAGCCTCATTATTGAGTTCACAATCATGTGATCGCTCGGAGGAGCAGTCACATGATTACGATGCGTCGGAGCAGCTGTGGCATGCTTATCACGTACAGTACCTTCTTATACACTAGGCAAGCAGACAACGTACTGTAGTCCAATTCTTCCAACAGAGTACTGCCTACAATGTACCTCTGCTCTGTGACGCTGTGTTTATTAACTCAAAGTGCTCCTGGTAGACACTTGTATGACATATTATTCATTTTACAAAGAGTGTTTTATAGCTTAAGAGAAATATCATTTTCCTTTTAGATATGTGAAATCTGTACATGCCAGAACATAGGAAGGTGAAGGACGGTGTCCTTGGTGGTAATTAGGCTAGAAAGTCATGTCAATACTTGAACATACTGTAATTGTACAGCTGCATGTGTTTTGTGTTTCATACATAAGGCCTTTGGCATTTCTATAAACAGGTCAGATTACTAGTGTAGGACAAAAAAAAAAAAGACTCAGGTGTGGTACTGTCACTGGAAGGATAACAACAATGTTCCTATACAGTACAGTACATTATTTTGTGACTGAGTAATGCACCACATGCTGTCAGTTAACTTAGAATGTAGACAGGGAATTGCAGATATAGTGAACCCTTTATTCATAATTACAGCTAAACATATGAAGCAATAGCAAGGTCATTTATCAAGGTCTCCCAACATCACAAAGACAGCACCCGATTTATCAAACTCAAAACTCTCAAACTCAAAACTCTCAAACGTTTCAATGGGTTTATTGTTCTCTGATTACATTTGGTATTGCTTTTGGATGGATTTTTGCATCATGGAGACTGATTAATACCCCCGTAGGACTCATGTCAGTAGCCACAGAGTGGCAATGGGGAAGATGCCCATCCCCTTATTATAGACTTGTTAGGTTTGCTTTACGGATTTAATTGTATTTCATGGAAAATACAATCCTGATTTGCAGCAGAAAGTTGCTTATCACTGTGACTGCACACATCTTTAACTGACAACCCTATTTCCATCTCATTACCGAAGAATAGTTAACCCTCCCTTACTCTCCACTAGTAAAACTCCAAAGATTTCTATTATGTGTTGGCACTGCTCTTCAACAGAAAGTCTTCCTTTGACGAGTATATACTGTACAGTATCTAAAACATGTTTATGTGAATATAGTGTACATATAAAAGTAAAATGTAATCATAACTATGAATTAAAGTTGAAATTATTATAGTATGAATGTATTAGCTATTGTATATTATCTAGAGAACTAGATTCCTATAGGTAAACAGAAAGTATGTGATTATAGGTAGCACTCCCTATGGAAGTTATTAGAACAGTACTGAAATGAAGGGTGCATGGGAACAATGGAGGGACCCCTAACCCCTCCCAAACAATATGTAGAACGCAATTTTTGTTCCTAGAACTCCAATTAAACACACCTGATTAAATATGAACCCTTTCAAACCTATACCAGTGTCACTTATATGTGTACGTAAGTTTAAAGTTATAATTTCATGTTTAACAACATATCTAATTAATAATATAGGTATCATGGGTATAACTGTATAGTTATAAACCTCAATATAACATATTTCATTACTGTAGTGCAGACGAGTATTCTAAAACAAACCTGGGGCAATCACCAACAAGACCCAGGAACATGCTGGGTACATGCTGGGTACATGCTAGGTACATGCTGGGTACATGCTGCAACATTTCAGTGACATTTCTGCAGACAGACTAATGGCCCATCGGATTAACAGCGGGGGTCTCTGGCAGTCCCATTCAAACTGAATGGGACTGCCAGGGACCCCCGCTGTGTTAATCCGATGGGCCATTAGTCTGCAGAAATGTCACTGAAATGTTTGCAGCATGTACCCAGCCAGTTCCTGGCTCTTGTTGGTGATAGCCCCAGATTTTTCAAGGCAAGTTTAAGGCAAGTTTTAGAATACTCGTCGGCGCACCTGTAGGTTAAATAAATGTATTTACCACTGAAGTAATCTCTGTGACTGATAACCCATATTTTAAGTGAGTCAAATATTTCCAACTCTCGGGTTTCAGTCCCAGGTTTTATACAGACTCCTTATGGTGATCATCCTAGCCTTTACTACAAGGAAAAATAGGGATCAGAGAGTTCCTGAATGGTCATTGATACGTTTCATCCAGTTGTAATAATCAAACGAATATCTGAGTAATCTAGAGTACCTTTTGTTTCAATGTATATCTCGGACAGTACAAATAATACAGGTAAGTATCTTAAGTCAAGTGACATTATCTCTAGCGTCACGGACAGTACCAATAACTATACAGTCTAACCCATGTAACAATAAGAGATGCAGTAAATAGTCTATCCCAAATAGCCAATACTGTATAAACAAAAAGTGACCCTGTGCGAAAGGCAGCTGAGTGTGTACGGAACCTTATATAGTATTAGTTTAATAAACACGATGAGTATATTAGTTTATAAATCCTCATGTTGTACATAATCACCAAGGATAAATACACCTAATAAAGTTTATAGAAAACAGTTACAATTCAAAGTCTCATTGAGTCCTCGTTGAGACACTGTATCTAATTCAAATATCCATTTTGTTTCTCGTTGTACAGTAACAATAATTTCTTCACATCACCCCCCTCTTGTGGGTACCGGGACATGATCAATGATTATGTATCTGAGGGTAGTCAACTGATGTCCCACTAGCATCAGCTACATTAGTCTGGTTTCTCTGATTCTCCATGTGTCAGAGCCAGATGAGTACTGGAGCGGTGTTTGTCCATTCTTTCTTTGAATGATCTGTCAGCTCCCCTACATGGACCAGGCCACATTGGCAGAAAATCAAATATATTACTGAAGTGGTATGGCATGTAACATAGTGATTGATTGAAGAGATTTTCCTGTGTGTGGGTGTTTAAACTGTGTGCTTTCAATAAATCCACTGTAACATGTCATACAATCCCTGCAATGGTGACATCCATTTCTCCATGGTCTTAGTAGATTTTGACAATATAAACTCTCATATTTGGCTTTAGGGTCTCTTTTCACTAAAAGGTCCCTGAGATTTTTATTTCATTGATAGGCAAAGATTTTTTTTTGTTTAAATGGACACAATTTTGGTACAGATTCCAATATATGCCAGTGTTTCAAAAACGATCTTTTGATATCTGATGAAATATTAGAAAATTTCATGACCACAGGTAATCTCTTATTATCAGGTTGAATCTTTTCCCGTAGTAGATCAAAGTGATTTAATTTCAAAGCTTTTTGTACGCTATGTTTGATCTAATTTTTCTTGTATCCTTTCACAAGGAATCTTTCAGCCATAATGTTAATTTGATGTATCCTCTCCTCGGATTGGCTAACGATCCGTGACACTTGAACAAATTGGGAAAAGGTAGTCCCTACTTGAGGGGAACAGGGTGAAAGCTGGACGCCAGCAAAAGGGTATTCATATCTGTTGTTTGATAAATAAGTTGGTTTGAAGCTGGGAATCTACTTTGCTGACCAAAACAATATAGTCATTAATGGTACAGTTGTTATACTTAATAGTAAATGTTATAGGACTTGGTGTGTTGAAACAAATCTAGCAATTCTAGCTCAGTTCCTGTCCATAGAAAACATAGATCATCTATGTACCGATTGTAGTTAGCTATGTCTTCTCTACCGTCCAGCAGTTTGAACCTGATGCGTTTCACCACCATGTGGATTCCTCTTCCAGAGGAAGACATCAGGGCAGGATCTCCCTTCCCTGAGCTCCCACAGGGCTACCTGATGTATGGATTCAGTTCCAGGAACGAAATGAAAGTTATCAGGACCCCTAGCAATTGGAAGAGGTACGCTAAGTGTTATTCTCTGGTCTAACTCACTGTGTAAATAATCTAGCACACTAGGCATTATCCTGGGATTACTACAGATGCAGCCAGATGATTTGTCACAGAGTCGGCCAGGAAACCGCAGATGGTAACTTCCTGACAACTGCCGGCTCGGAAAAATCCCTGCGACCAGACTAATTGTCCATCAGCATTAACACAGCGAGGGTCGCTGCTTCTGAATAAGACTCCCTGTGTTAATCCTACCGGGCTGCATTAGTCTGGAAGTGCTGCGCAGTGAGAGTAGATAGAAATGTGCAGAGAGAGTGACTGCTTCTAACAGGCGATCATGCTGCTTTTATTTTATTTTAATAACATATGATTGAAGCAGGGGGTCTCCAGAGCTGAGCCGCATTAATTTCAACCCCGGGGACCCCCTGCTTCCCAAGCTACAGGCCCGGTATTGGGTGCCAATATCTCCGCCAAGTTTAAATGTCCCGGTCACATGACGTGGGAGAATTAAACATGCAGGGAGATACCAGCACCCCATACCGTGGCCTGCAATTCAGGGAGTAGGTGTCCCCTGGGCTGAAATGAATGCGGTTCAGCTCGGGAGACCTCCTGCTTCAATCCTATGTAATTAAAATAAAAGCTAGCTGCTAAGGTAATGAAGTGGTTAAACCATAGTAACTAGTTTGTTGGGAGTAGAGGGGGTGGGTGAAGGGGGTAGTTGCCCCCCGGGTCGGTGATTAGGCCTACAGTGAGGGTTGCGGGAAGGGTTAACACCTTCATTACCCTCCCAGTAGGCCTGGCAACCCGCCCCGGGGTAACTACCCCCTTAACCCACTGTGAGGATTCGCCATTCTGGCGGTTCTGTCCCCTTAACCCTCACCTATCCGTCAGGTTCCAGAAGCAACCATGGAGGGCATCCCAGCGGCGGTTCACGTGCGTTAGTAGTGCGCAGGCATCTTCGGTCTCCGCGGTCCCCATGTCCAGGGTACACTCTCCCCCCGGCGGCAGAGACGCGCGACGCATGCGCTGTTCACACTCTCCTCAGCATTCCGTGGTCTCCGCCCCCGACTCCGCCCCCGCTCTGACGACGGAGGTACGTGGCGCAGAGGCCGTACTCGTCCCTCCACTCTCGTCTCGGGTCCCGCCTCCGGTCTTCATCCCCACCCCGACATGGGTATCGGGACGCGCGCGAACGGATCGCCAGCATGTTGCGCGGGTTACGCGTGGGGCGCGCCCAATAAAACGTTTTCATTTTAATTGCTTCCAGCTCAATTTTTGTGCTGTGCTTAGCCTTTCTACATTATTTATTTCAATTACATGGGATTTAAGCAGGGGGTCTCCGGAGCTGAAAAAAATGATTTCAGCCATGGTGACCCCCTACTTCAAGAGTTACCGGTATGGGGTGCCGGTATCTCCCTGCATGTTTAATTCTCCTGCGGCACGTGACCGGGACATTTAAACTTGGCGGAGATACCGGCACCCCATACCGGGGCCTGTAATTCGGGATGGAGGGGGTCCCACGGGGCTGAAATGAATGTGGCCCTACCCCTGCTTCAATCCTATGTTATTAAAATAAAAGCACCTTGATTGCCTGTTAGAAACGTGCAGAGAGAGTAACTGCTTCTGTCTACTCTCACTGCGCAGCTCTTCCAGACTGGTGCAGCCCGGTAGGATGAACACAGCGGGAGCCCCATTCAGAAGCAGAGGCCGCTGCTATGTTAATCCTGATGGGAAATTCCCCCCTGCTCGGCGGTTGGTCCGTGGTTCACCAGCACATGTGCTGGGGCAGGTTGGAGATACAACTGGCTGCATCTGTAAGTGCAATTTAAATAGGTATTCACCATTACGGATCTTGTTTAGCTTATGGAGGAGTACACTACAGTCAAACTTGACCAATTTAGAGGCTGTTAAACCTAGCTTTACCTCCATATATTATCCTGCATTTCAAATAGGATAACAGGGGGTAAAACAGGTTTACACAATCCCTGGACTATATATTTGCCTACATTGGGCACCTGGATTACAATTAACCTCCCACATATTTGGCTAATTAGTCTTATAATTTAGCTCTCAGACATCATGGCTAGTTTTTCGTTTTCGCTCTTGCTCACGGCAGTATTTTATACTTTAGTCACTATTAGATTTTATGTCATTAAAGGTGTATGTTTGTAAGGAGCCCTATTAGCTGCTCAATGTGCTTTTACATGAATGGCAGCACTGCAGTATATCATTCCAAGTGCTAGCTACTGTATTAACCAGTTATCAGTCTCCCCCCTTTCCCACACCTACATAACATCATACAGTAGGTGGTGATTTGCTGACTCACAGCATATAGCTCTGATTGATACATGTCCACTCTCTCTGGCTGGCTTCATTTTTAATTACTGCCAATAAATGCTATATTTTACCCTTTAATGTCAGTCACATTTATTACACTTATTTTTGTTTTCTTTTAGCTCTTCTATCTAAGACAATCGGGCCACTACCTTTTATTACTCAGGTAGTCTATGTCACGAAGTGTATTATCAGTTCAATACCATTACCTCCTTATGTATTGTGGAGTGCAGGACTACAAGAGGATATCTTTACTCATGCGAGCTGTGGGAAACAGACCTTTATAACATACTCTGTGGGTTGGTAGAAAACTGCAATACTAAGGGGGAAAAAGATGTCTAATGTGCTACTGTCTTAAAGCTTTGCAAGTTTTCACCCCATCCTCCTCCAGTAATTATGTGAATGGAATAAAAATGTACACATGGTTCCCCAGCTCCTGAGATGCCATTTTTAAAACGCATATGCTCTGTTTAAGTTACGAGGGCAGAAAGAAAGATTTTAAATTAGATCTATTTACTGTAGTATTTTTTTTAAATGAAAGATTTGCAACCTTACGCCACTGCTTTTCATGGCACTGATGTTCTCCACTCTGCCGTAGCTGCCTACAAAATCTAAACTCTAAACGTGATTACACATTTATATCACTTTACTAGTAAAGTAAATTCTTGCTATTCCATCTTAAAAGTATCACCTTGTTCTTCAGCAAGCGGATGAAGTGTGTGTTTTCTTGCTCTGAGGTTATGTGACATTCACACCTTTGTGTTTTTATAAAACTTCCAGGCCCACAATGTAGAAGGATACTATTGTCATGTTAACAAAGCAATGAAAAATGTGTTTTCACATAGGGCATTTTTACACATCCTGTTTGGTTTTGTCTCAGATGTAAGAAACAATTGATGCGGATTGCCAGCCAGAAGGATTAATGTCATCATTTCCCACCAGGCAAATATAGTGTAAAAATTGACATTGCAGACACAGACTTGGATTCTGCCCATTATATTGTGGCATTTAAGTATTCCTTAATCCCTCCTATTTGCACTCTCTAAATTGCAAAACGGTGCTCACGTGGCAAAGTACGTGCAAAGTACTGTACCGTGGCATTCTGACACTAAGACATGCAGCAGGGCTCTTCAACTGGTGCCACGTGGAAGGCCTTGATGTGGCTCTTAGACTTTCTGCTCAAGCTAATTTCATACTACTTGCTTAAGCAGCTAAGTGCTGTTTTTTTTACACTGAAACCCACCTGTCAGTTACGATAATGTAGATGTTTATGGCACAGATGTTATAAATGCTTACAAAATGTTGAAATATAATAATTTTTAAGTGACTCTGGATTGTAAACTCTTGGGGGCAGGGACAGGGTTTCCATCTTCTACTGAATGACAACCCGGGGATAACATTTTTAAATTTAGCGCTTACCTTAGATGGCGTTGTCTCCCGGCATCCTTTGGAACTCCTCCCGGCATCTCCCCCTCCCCCCCCCCCCGCAAGCCGTCAATATTACTGTGCGGTGTCAAATGGTGCTGCATTGCCATGAGAATGGGACGCAATGTAACTTCAAAACACCATGACAACGGGACGCCTTATGGAGCCGTGACATCACGTTACCATGGCAACGAGGCACCGCGCGACATCACGTAGCATCTCGTTATCATGGCAACGGTGTCACGTGATGCTGAGATGTCATGTGGCTTTCCCGTTGACATGGCAACGCGGCTCCAATTGACGTTGCACGGCCATATTGACAGGAGTTGAAGGGGAAGATGTCGGAAGGACGCCAAGAATGCTGGGAAACCACGCTGCCGAACGCCACAGCACGCCGCCACCCAGACGTTTACCAAGTAAACCCGTAGCCCGGAGATATGTGGTCAAAACCGTAGTCGCCGGGCCAAACCCGGAGTGGTGGCAACCCTGGGCCGGGACCTCCTTCCTATTATCTCAGTTTGTCTGAACATAGATGTTTAAGGGATCCGGTCCTGAGTTTGGCTAGAACTCACCCTTACATGGCTTTAGGGGTTCCAGGCAAAGCTCTCCCTGAACAGCTATTGGAATCACCTGGTTCTGGACTTACACTGCAGTCTGCTTGATGCTGCTTTCTATGCAGCTCTGCCCCTATTGGCTGCCCATGCTATTTAGGGTCAGCCCTTCCCCCCAGGAGGGAGCAGAGCATAATTCCTGTTTTCAGGAAGCTACAAGCACCTCTGCCTGGCCTACCTATGGCGTTCCTGTGCTGAAGTGCTAGATACACAGCACTAAAGCTTCATGGTTCCTGTGGCCTGTCTGCTTATACCCTGCTTCCAGAGGCCGTCATTACTCAAAGTCCATACCCTGTTTCAGAAATCCGTTCCTGTGCTGAAGAGCCGGATCCCCAGTGCTATAGCTTCAGTTTTCCAGTGGCCTGTCTGCATAACCTGCTTCCAGAGGCCTTCAATCCTTTCTTTCCTGTATCTGTGCTTGTCACAAGCACCCCAGCTTGGCCCGCCTGGTCTTCTTGTGCTGAAGCCCTGTGCTGAAGCTTCCAGTCTCCTTGTCTCCTGTTCCAGAGGTCCTCCCGTGCTGGAGCATCTGCGCTGGATCCCCTGCGCTGTAGCTGCTCTGTTTCGGAGACCTTCCCTTGCGCTGAAGCTCTACTCTGAAGTCTTCCTGGTACTGAAACCAGCCTGTGACCTTGACCTTCGCTCCTGTGCCACCTGCCTTGACCCCAGCCTGGATATCGTTATTGCTGCTATCTACAACCCCGACCCGGCTAACCACGACGATGGAATCCACAATCCAGACCCGGCTTTGAGGTCTCAGGTCGGTGTTTATCTATCCCCACCTCAGCCCCGCGGTCCGGTCCCGGGTTTGTGGCGAGCACGTCCGTTACAAGATGTACTCATTTGTCACACAATGTTATTGTCCTCCCTCCCACATTGTACTGCACAGCCGAATAGGTTGGCGCCATCCAAATAAGAGATAATAATCTAAAAGGATATTGCAATAAGCTTCATGCCCTTCCACTTCTAAATGTTTTCTGATGTGGATTAAGGTTTTCTCTTTGGAGAAACAACACACAGAACCCCAGCAAGCTCTTTTTGGGAACCCCTGAGCCCCCACAAAATATATATGTATATAAGTGTCAAAAAGGAGAGCTATTGGGCGTGGCAATTGTATACAACAAGCAACAGAGAAGCCCAATGCTACATCCAATATGACAAAAATACACAGTAAAATACTTATATACTGTATTCTCTTGAAAAAGGGTCATTTAGTTTAACCCCTTGGCCAAAGCATGGTAAGCCTGTGAGCCACGACAAGGCAGACACCCGTTCGTAAGTCCTAACACTACCAGATATAATACTAATATACCTCTATGACAAATATGGGGAAGGTTTCAGTAAATTGTGTGGGGAAACTCCAGCAAACGTTCAAGCAATTTGTTGGAGTTTTGCCATGTGAGACACTTTTTATTTAGCATACAGTACTGTAGGTGTATGACCCCAACATGGACTAAGATCAGTTTTGAGCATAGTCTCCTGGCACTGAAGAGGTAAATTATCAGAGTAACATGAACTATAAAGCTACTCACAAATGATTGCACGCTCACAAAGTGTTGCTAACATTTCATGTTTAAGACTCCCCATAGTTGATATATTGGGTTTATTGGTTTTCAAGTCCTCTACCAAGTACACAAACAAGTTATGGTGAGTAAAAAGGTGCCAAAAAAGCCTCCACTGCACACAGAAATGATAAAGAACACTTCTGATCACATTCACATGTCTTAGACCTGCCTTACCCTATAATTAAAGTGAATCGTGAAAAAGTGAATATAAAGGCGCGAACAACTCAATTATAAAAATAAAAAATAGTGAATGTGTAGAACTAATATAAATCACACAAATAAAAATAGTGACAATCAAAATAAGTGAAAGTCTAGTGACCCAGCTCAAACCCTCTGGTGGGACCTGTCTCACGGGTTGCAAGATGTAAGGTAATTCTCAAACAATCCAGGGGGAGCATGTAAGGGAAAGAAGACAAACAAAAACACACAATATAAGTGCAGATGTATGACAATCTGAGATAAGGCTCGTAGAGTATTCTTGGCTCGTATGTTCAGCCTACTCACAAGATGTTGATGAATAAAAAACACTTGCAAGAAGGGCTGCTACCCGTGTTGGATATATGAAGTCAGGAACCCCCCTCAAAGGCACAGTCAACGATGAGATGAGGTATGGGAGAGATGGGAAATACTACATAGTGTCTAACGTAGCCGGATACAGTTTTCAACTGGGCGAAACGCGTTGAGTGATACCTTTTTGGTCCTGAAGGCGATCCGTACTCCACTATCCCTGCAGCCGTGACGTCACACGTTCCGACGGGCGTAAGAGAACAAGGACAAACTCCGAAAACATCCCACGAGTAGAGGAAGTTTGAATACCCAGGGGAGGCGGTGAGCAGTGCGGTGACCCTTCATTTCACTTATTAAGTGATATATGCTTGTTTTATATGTAACGGGTTTTCCCCCCCCACAATCGCAGATTATACTGTGGGTGCGGAGAAACATACGGTGTTACCATAGGTGTGGTGCGTTACCTGTTGGCTCACAGGAGGGCTGAGCTTCCGCCACGGGGAACCTGGGGCAATATATACTAGGGGTAATCACTTACTCAATTCAGCGCCTCCACCTGCGATGGCTCCCACCAGAGGGGGAGTGGTTCCTCGCAGGACAATCACAATAATCACATACACGGTGAGGTATAATAACTAATACTATTTACTTAGGAACATAAGATAACACATATCATGACAATACCAACATAACCGGTGTCCCTCTCTAGAGGAGACACTTACCACTGCGTCGCGCAGGACGCTCTCCCAACACCAGGTGATCCCACCCAGTGTCCATAGAGTCCCACCCAATGTCCCGCACTCTTGCAGAGAGAAGCAATGGGTGACTGCGCAGTCACAATTACACTAAGGGCCCGATGGTGCACTTATGACTGTATGATACCTGCCGAGCACTCCGGTGCTCGGGTCAGCAACACTTCACAAAGGGTCAGACGTGCGATGAATCCGTCTGATCCCAACCTTGAGTTATTCTCTGTGGCCCCGACTTGAGCCCGAACTCCTTAACTGGAACCGCGGCGTCCGCTGAGTCCCTACCTAACACTATAACAACATGACACACACTGTACTATAGGCCGTCCCTATTGCACAGCATCCTTAGGTGGCTTAAGGAAAACTCCTAGGGTCTGCGGGGTGCCTATCCTATGCAGGTAGGTCCCTGCACCCACCCTACTCGTAACACGGGCCCTGGGCCATGGCTCCCCGGATTGGTTACCGCTATGAACCCCCCAGTTGCCTCATACTACGCGCAACGCGGACCTGGGCTATGGCTCCCCGGACTGGTTACCGCTATGAACCCCCAGTTGCCTCACGTAACTTGCCTCACCTAATTCCTGCAGCAACGCTCTGCAGACTAACACTCAGCCCACATATCCCTTTCTATTCCCCAGCTCTAACTACAGCAAGTGACAGGGTCCCAAACCTGAGGCTATCCCTGGCAACACTCACTAACCTGGTGGGGAATCAAGGCTAACTTGGACCTTAGGGCCGCTGGCCTAGTGCAGGGAGTCCCTGACTCCTGCACCCTACCTCCTTCCCTGGGCTGCTCCTGACTCTGACTCCCCAACGTGCTGCAAGCCCGCAAAATGTATCCTTTCCTTCTCCTAGAGATCCCGCAGCCCTATTGGCTCCTATGAGGCACCTGGTGCCTACCTCGCTGTGCCCCATGGGAATTGTAGTCCCATAGAGCCTATCTGGGCATTTGGGCCGCGTGCGCACTTGCCCTGCGCATGCGCGAGTATATAGGGGCCGCCTCAACCTTTCCCTGCTTTGCCTTGCCCTCGCGCGACTTCGCCCTGACTCTGGGGCTCTACCTGCGCATGCGCGATCACTGCGCATGCGCGAGTGACTCTGCAATGGCGGCGCCCTCACCGCCCGGCTCCGAGAGCGCCGGGATCCCTGTGACGCGCGTGCGGCCCCAGCAACCGGCCGCACGCGTCCCCGGCAACTCCCGAGCCGGGACCTGACCGCCCTCACCCCTGCAATCGCCGGACGGAGCCGCCATTGGACGCGGCGGCCCCCGCGATCGGCAGCTAGGTGAGGGGGGTGCCGACCGGCTGGGGAGACCTGGTTACATATACTTGCACATTGTAAGTGCACACTTTATATATTTTTACATAAAGATTTTGTCTATCAGCCTGATCGCACTATGTAGTCTTTCCCATCTCTCCCATACCTCATCTCATCGTTGACTGTGCCTTTGAGGGGGGTTCCTGACTACATATATCCAACATGGGTAGCAGCCCTTCTTGCAAGTGCTTTTTATTCATCAACATCTTGTGAGTAGGCTGAACATACGAGCCAAGAATACACTACAAGCCTTATCTCAGATTGTCATACATCTGCACTTATATTGTGTGTTTTTGTTTGTCTTCTTTCCCTTACATGCTCCTCCTGGATTGTTTGAGAATTACCCTATAATAACACAGCACACGGGGCTTCTACCGCAGCCAGGGATTCTGAAAGCCATCTAATCCGTATTGCTTGACCCCAGGAAGAAAGTAGAGCTCTCGAAAGCTTATTTTATAATATCAATTGTTAGTCCAACTAAAAAATCACTTAACACTGAAGTACCCATTTACTCTGCACTATCGCAACTGGACTAACACTGCTATTTCTATTTCATTCGTGAAAGCCGTACTTGAAAACGAGAGGTAACTCTCAACGTATTATTTCCTGCTAAAACATTTTGTAAATCTAGAAACTTGGCATTTTCCAGGAAAGTATATAGCAGTCTCTGCTGACCTCTAGTGGAATCTATATGAAATATACATACTGTAGATTTGTGTATACAAATCATTAAGGCTCAGGTACAGTGCTGAGCAGTATTCTGCTAGACACCTTACAGCCTATTGATTTGAATGTCCTGTTGTGCCTTAATGACCAGAAGGTGCTATGGCAGAAGACTGCTTTGTAAACACGGGCCTAAATATTATGCGTACTTCAGTATTAGGTGATACCTTTTTTACTTGTACCAACTCCTGCACTATTACAACTGGACTAACACAGCTATTTCTATTTAGTTCTGGCTTAAAGATTGTAATTATGTTTACACAGTACTGAAAAAATATGTAGAATTTATTTCATATTACTAAACATAGATATTATATTGCTTGAACTTTTAACATGGATGTAAAGTGGACTTTACACAATTTAGAAAATCCAGGCCTCCATAGGACTAGCTTAGTGGTAACGCCATGGTGTGTTCATTGTTGAACGCACAGCAGTCAACGTGCCTTAGGATAGTAGTTGTCATGTTGTGGCGCCAGGGGCAGCATGGCACCCAGAATAAAATATTACGCCTGCACGCTGCTTCTGCCCGTGAATAGGTCAACCCTGATTTAAGGGTTAACATGCGGCTCAGCTCTAGTTAGAGTTATTTCTCCTTTTCAGCATGTTTGACTCTTTGGATTCATTTTTATGTTCTTTTTTAAATCTGCTTTCTTTTTAATTAAACATACATGTAAGTGTGAGTTTGCAGCTAAAAAAAACTTGCATTATCACACTTCAATTGCTGCTTCTTTTCCCTCAAAGTTTCTTATATTGTACATATAGAAGGGGCCTCGCTCTAACCTGTCAGTATAATATCTTATGTGCTGCCTGGGAAAAATATACTGCAAAAGGTGAGTACAACTGGGTACTTGAGAAAACGTTCCCTCTGCGGCGCACCAAAGTAGATGTAGGTAAATATGGTTATTAAATAAAACTTCGCTTTAATTTGACTTTACTCTAAAATAAATGGCATCATAATACTAGGAGTACACAAAAAGTGAAATTAAAAGTCCAAAACTAGGTACAGGTATGTGAACTAATCAACCTGCTTGGACTCAGATTACCCATGTAAGGGTTAAAGCACTCAAAGATAATTGAACCACCTTCAACAGGAGTGTTTGTTTGCTATGATCTAATAATCCCTTGTAATATCAACAGAGATGATATAAATCATCGCTAAAACAGAGTATAGATAGCTGAAATCACTATGGTACGTAATTGATTGTAGTTTTGTTCATCTATATCGTGCTTATGATTTATGAGTGGTTAAAAGTAGCCACTACATAATGTTGACAGATTATCAACATGTTAACACAGAGCATATTAAAGTCAAACTGGTCAGATGAAGTTTTCCGTGGGAGTCGCCTATACCCATGCGTGGGTGAAGAGGCGGAAAGTAAAAAGTAAGCAAACTGGTCAGAATACCAGACTTTAAGAAACATATTATGATCAATGTCTTTTCTGTGGCGAGTAGCAACTGGTATATGTGGTACACAGCTCAAAACATAAGGGGCCGTTTGATCCCTGTAGTCAGGGTTAATGACTATCTGTTCACATTATACATATATTGCTCTCTGAAATATAAGCTATAGATCTCTTAGATTGCCTCTAACTTAACCAATATAATTGCGTGTGCAACGGTTTCCAGTTTGATATTTCCATGGTAGCTTGTGCTCTGTCTACCCGATATTCAATTCAGATAGCTATTGGGTTAAAGTGACTTTTTTTTTTTAGCAAAAGTTGCTCTCGTGAGTATAATCGGGCTCAAAACAAGGCATGCAAAACAAAACTGTCTTGCTGATTAAACTAGCGTGTCACCTAACACTTAGAATAGTACCATGTTTAAGGCACATATATTTTGTGCAGGGGTACACATTTTTCCCAGGAGCTCAGAGTACTGTACATGTGCTGTAGCGGATCCCCAGGTTCAGGAAAAATACAAACAGCACGGATAATATAAATTGTCAAAAAGTGACAAACTGGCTGGAAAATTATGCAAACTATCCAATGCCTTTTCATGAGTAAGTCACTCCAAGTGAGGGGACTAGAGTTAGTTATCAAAGCCTCATATCTGCAAAATCTGGTGTTAAAAATGAACCAAATTTATCAAAGGAGAAAATGACTCTATAAATTAGTTAAATCATTTCATTTGACAAATCCAGTACTGTGCTTTGCACTTGGGAGATGTGTATACATAGTCATGTAAACCTGTGACACACAGCTGTACAATAGTTATACCAGATTGGGGAATGTCTGACCAATTAAAGAAAGTGAGATGAATGACAAGCTTGTCCAATCCAAGGGAGGCTCTCATCCAGGTTTGTTAATCGGTCCAATCAGAAACCGCTGCACAGATTGTCAGGGAGGCCTTACTTTCCTACACATGCAGCTCCTGCTCACACGAACTTGATGCTTTGTTTACATAGAGGTACCAGCAGATACTGACAGGTCAGGTGCCCAATCGGCTGCCCCGGAGAAGCAATGAGGCCGAGGTGGAGGCGGGATTACACTGCATCAGGTTAGGTAGGCTGCATGGGAATGCGTTCAGTAATGTGAAGTTACAGGATAGATATGAATGAATAAAGGGCGCAGGAGAATAAGAAGGTATATTTTAATTCGTCTCAGTTTTTAGAGATTATTTAGGCAAATGTGGTTTTCATCTGATTCGTATGTTCATTGCAGAGGGGGATTTTTTTTTCTAAGGCAGTGCCTATAATTACCCGGCAGTCGGCTCTATAACCTCCTCCCTCTCCCTTATTTAGCCAGCAATGATTTTATCCCAGGTTTAGGCTGGCAATAGGGTGAGGGCGAGGCTGGCATATTAGGGTGAGCCTGGAATATTAGGGCAAGGTTTAGGCTGGCATGGTTTAGGCTGACATATTAGGGTAAAGTTTAGGCTGGCATATTGGGGTAAAGTTTAGGATGGCATATTAGGATGAGGGGGAGTCTGGCATATTAGGGTGAGGGTGAGGCTGGCATATTAGGGCAAGGTTTAAGCTGGCATATTAGGGTAAAGTTTAGGCTGACATATTAGGGTGAAGTTTAGTCTGGCGTATTAGGGTGAGGCTGGCATATTAGGGTGAGCCTGGCATATTAGGGCAAAGTTTAGGCTGGCGTATTAGGGTGAGGCTGGCATATTAGGGTGAGCCTGGCATATTAGGGCAAAGTTTAGGCTGGCATATTAGGGCAAGGTTTAGTCTGGCATATTAGGGTAAAGTTTAAACTGGCATATTAGGGTAATGTTGAGGCTGGCATATTAGGGTAAGGTTTAGGCTGGCATATTAGGGTGAGGCTGGTATATTAGGGTAAAGTTTAGGCTGGTATATAAGGGTAAAGTTTAGGCTGGCATATTGGGGTTAAGTTTAGGTTGGCATATTAAGGTAAGGGTGAGGCTGGTATATTAAACTTAGGCTGCATAGGGTAACGGTTAGGGTGGCATATTAGAGTTGGGCTCTAGTGTAAGGGTGAGGCTGACATATTAGGGTAAAAGTTAGACTGGCATATAAGGGTTAGAGTAAGCCTTTTATTTATTCTGTTACAGGTTAAACAAGCCCTTTTCCAGCTCGCTGGGTAAATCCAGTAGTCTCTACCCTTTTTTTTTTTTTCAAATGTAATTTTTCTAGTACTGTGCACTGCAGGAGCTGTATGACTATCATAGTTTTTGTTAAGTTCTGTATAAAACAGAAACCGTGATGCACAGTCGAGGAGCAGCAGGTTGACATGGTGGAATTAATTTATTTTATATTTGTAGGGCTGTGAAAGAGTGTGTTAAACAAGGGGTGAACAAAATTTTATGCCGAGCCCCCCTTTTCATCCATGAAATTTCTCGGGCCCCACTGCCTGATGTAATCAAAATCACATGACGTCAGCACACGTGAGCTGGTTCAGCCAATGAGCGCGAACCAGCTTTGTGACGCGTCCGCGACGCATCTACAATCTCCTGCAGCCATTT
Organism: Ascaphus truei; assembly: GCF_040206685.1. Lineage (NCBI taxonomy): Eukaryota > Metazoa > Chordata > Amphibia > Anura > Ascaphidae > Ascaphus > Ascaphus truei. Next base: position 47,312,436 of record NC_134486.1, on the reverse strand, counting down.
TCACAAATCGCTTGGGCTGCAGGCGTGCGCGCAGGCAGTATACTAGTATTGGATCACTGTTTATTTTGTTGTTTGCTGGCATCTGGTAATATGTTTTTTTCTGGTGCACAAAGGCAATCCATTTGAGGGGGCATTCATCCACCTCTTTGCTACCTCCCTTCCCTCTCCACCCTCCTTCCCCTCCCTTTTTTCCTTCTCTCATTTGCTTTCCCCTGTGTCATCCACTCCTACCTACCAGTATTATTTATTTATTCCCGTTTTAAATGTTGCCCAGGGATCAGGGATCCCCATAACCAAACTCAAGGGGGTACTGATGGATCTCCTCTGCTGATCAATACTCCCAAGTGACCCCCCCCTGACCCAAAGAATAACCCTCAGCCCCCCAAAACTCATCCTCCTCCCAAGCCCCTCAATTCTGCCATCTCTGCCTGACCTTCATCCCTCCGTTTAGCTGGGGGGAGGGGGGGTTCGTTTATCTCTTCCTGGTCCTGCTGGAGCTCCCTGGGGATAGGTGATCATAAGGCAGGGGCCTGCTCCGGCTCCTCCAGGTGCTGGAAGGCCCTGCTACCAGTGGGTGTGCAGCACATTGGTCTGAAAGGGGAACCACCTCCTCCCGCGCAGGAATTTCCCTCTCCCCCAGCAGCAGCAGACACAGCAAAGCATGCAGCTGCAGCTGGGACATCAATCACTGCACTGCCAGCCAGACCTGCAGCGAGTTTGATGTCACTGCGCTGGGGCGTGCTCCTCGCCTGGCCTCTTTGGAGCCATTTCTCTTCAGCCACCGTACTTCCGCAGCCCCCGCGCGCACCATGATGTTGGCCGCCAGCTAGGGTGACTAGACTTTCAAAAGTAAAAACCCGGACACATCATAAAAAGTATTTATAACAAAAATTACATCACTTAAAAATAAATATTATGATATTTGTCTAATAGCGTCCCCATTTATGCTGTATTATTAATCTCTCTATCTCTCTCTCTGTCTCTCGCTCTCTCTCTCTCTCTCCACATCAGGACCTCTCTCCCCTCTTCCACAGTCACACTCTCCCCCAGTCTCTGCCAGTGTTTCTCACTACTTCTCCAGTGTCTCTCTATCCCTCCCCTCAGTGTCTCTCCATCCCTCCCCTCAGTGTCTCTCCCTCTCCCAGTGTGTGTCTCTCTCTTTCTCCCTCCCCCTAGTGTCTCTCATTCCCCCCCAGTCTCTCTCCCTCCCTTCAGCCATTGTCTCTTTCCCTCCCCCAGTGTGTCTCTCTCCCTCCAGCCATTGTCTCTCTCCCTCCCCCCACTCTTTCCTTCCAGCCATTGTGTCTCTCTTTCCCTCCCCCCTGTGTGTCTCTCTCGCCTCTCTCGTGTGTGTCTCTCTCGTGTGTCTCTCACTCGTGTGTGTGTCTTGTGTGTCTCTCTCGTGTGTCTCTCTCGTGTGTCTCTCTCGTGTCTCTCTCGTGTGTGTCTCTCATGTGTTTCTCTCGTGGGTGTCTCTCTGTCTCTCTCTCGTATATCTCTCTTTCTCGTGTGTCTCTCTTTCTCGTGTGTGTCTCTCTTTCTCGTGTGTGTCTCTCTTTCTCGGGTGTGTCTCTCTTTCTCGTGTGTCTCTTTCTTGTGTGTGTCTCTTTCTTGTGTGTCTCTCTCTCTCGTGTGTGTGTCTCTCTCGTGTGTGTGTCTCTCGTGTGTGTGTCTCTCTCTCGTGTGTGTGTGTCTCTCTCTCGTGTGTGTGTCTCTCTCGTGTGTGTGTCTCGTGTGTGTGTGTCTCTCTCTCGTGTGTGTGTGTCTCTCTCTCGTGTGTCTCTTTCTTGTGTGTGTCTCTTTCTTGTGTGTCTCTCTCTCTCGTGTGTGTGTCTCTCTCGCGCGTGTCTCTCTCGTGTCTCTCTCGTGTGTGTGTCTCTCTCTCTCTTTCTCTCATGTGTTTCTCTCTCTCACCCACCTCCCACCTCTCCATGTCTTCCCTCCCCTCCCCATGTCTCTCTTTGACCCCCCATGCCCTCCCCATGTCTCTCTTTGACCCCCCATGCCCTCCCCATGTCTCTCTTTGACCCCCCTCCCACCTCTCCATGTCTCTCTTTGACACCCCCTCCCACCTCTCCATGTCTCTCTTTGACACCCCCTCCCACCTCTCCATGTCTCTCTTTGACCCCCCACTCTCCATGTCTCTCTTTGACCCCCCCCCTCTCCATGTCTCTCTTTGACCCCCCCCCCTCTCCATGTCTCTCTTTGACCCCCCCCCCTCTCCATGTCTCTCTTTGATCCCTCTCTCCATGACACACACTCACTCACACACACTCACCTTATCACCCTGCGTTCAGGGAGGCAAAGCCTGTGCTGCATGAGCTGTGCACAGCGCCACCTAATGGCTGAAGGAGAAATTGCAGCTAAAGACTGCTTTTCTCTCTGCTTCTGGCAAAATCCCCCCCCTGCCACCTGCGCCCCCCTTAAACAATCTTGCGCGCCCCCAGTTTGCGCACCACTGTGTTAAATCACAATACTACTTAATCTGGCATTTTTTTTCTTTACAAATTGCCTTTATTTGAATCCTGATCATCACATACGCAGCTGTGAAATTCTCTAGTACTTATTTTATCTTTTTGGAACATGGAACATCATAAATTGTGATGTTCTAAAAACATTTCAAACTCTCATTAAAGCAGAAACTCTCCTCCCCCCTCCGATACCTATAGGAATTTAACTAGTATAATGTTAGTATCCTGCTCCCTGAGCATGTCCTGCTCTTGTTTTTTAATATGTTTTTTTATTTAGTGTTAAAAAAAATAATGTTTTCTTTAATCTCTAGCTTCTGAAGTTATCATGGTAATCTTTAGACTGCACTGGACTCTGGATAGAGCTCCATTTGAACTTCCTTAATATTTCAAGCGCTTATTTCTCCCGAACAGAGAATCAGATTAAAAAAATTAAAACGGAGTTGGAAAGAAATCTAAAATAACTAACTAAATGTACGTAGGCCTATGTATAGCTTTATTTATGAAGCGCCATTTATGTACATAGCGCTTCACCGCAGTAATACACGTAATATAATAATAATATAACACAAAAGTATAATAATAGTAATTAAAGTATAAAATATAGTAATAATATAACAATAGGAAAAGGAGCACCGGCCCCAAAGAGCTTGCAATCTAAATGGTGAGTAGGAACATACAGAGACAGTAGGAGGGTGTTCTGGTAAGTGCGTCTGCAAGGAGCCACGGTCGATGTATGAGGCGTATAGTATCAGCCACGGAGCTACCCACAGGCTGCAAAAAAAATTGGTGCTCAATGTGCACTGTTGCTTTAAAGCAGCAACCCCCCACAGAAACAATTCATTTTTTTAACTATGAAACTGAACCGTGGTGTAGGACGAAAGCAATATGGTTGCTGGGGTCAGCTTTACTCTAGTTACTCTGGAAGATGATGTCACAGCTTTCTATATTGGGTATTCTACTGCTGCGGCCGAGTTTATTCGAGCATTTGCCCGTTCACGGCCGCAGCAGTAGCCTGAGGGTGACGGGCGCGCGCCGAAGCAGCGGAAGAGCGCCCTCCGATCGGGGCGCTCTCCCTCCCGCTGCCGGGTCCGCCGGGTCCCCCGGAACCCCCTGCCGCCGTCCCCCAAATCGCGGGACACCAGGGCTCCCTCGGGGAGCCCTGGACGCGCGTGCAGGGGGCGCACGCTCCCGATGACGCGTGACCGCGCGTCGGTGAAGCGCGGCACGCCGAGGGGCGGCCACTAGCAAGCCGGGAAATCTCCCGGCTTGCGGATCTGGCCGCAGTGCAATAAACTGTGTCGCCAGTGTACATGTTTTTTTTTAATAAGCAAAAAATAAAATTGGACAGCATGAATTGCTGCTTTAAATTATGAAAATATTCTGAAGAACGGTATGAAATAGGACATTGCTTGCACTTTATTGAAGCTCTAGTACAAGATGCCAAGTGTGATTGGGGTTAGCAGGCCAGTTATCATTTCATTTGTAAATTTCCATTCTAAATACCCAGCTACAGTAGTTACAACTAGGTTTTTTTTTTTTTAATTTCCTAAACACTTTGTAATGTATATAAATAAAGACATCAGAAATAAATATATCAATCATTTCAGGTGTTTTTTTTTTTTTTTACCGTAAAGTAATGGTTTCCATGACATTTGTCACCATGTTTGTGATAGTGCTACAACCATAGTTACATCGGAAAACAGGCCACGGGGTTCTCCGGAGCTGAACCACATTTTTCAGCTCCAGCCCCCCCCCCACCCCCCTGCCACTCCTCATGGTTTCAGGGATAGTTATTGATGTTTCTGAACACCAGAGAATTGAAAATGGCCACCAGATCTTCGGGATCCTGCGTGCGAATAGTAAGTTGCAACTTCATTAGTTATGGCTTCCCATTGGACGGCCATTTATATCCACTGGAGAGTCCACAAAATAACACCAGTAGCTTCACCGGTAAATATCTCGGGAACTGGGGGGTCCCCAGAGCTGTAAATAATGTGGTTTAGCTTTGGGGGATCCAATACTGTTAAAAAAAAACTTATAGGTGGGATTGCTGGTTTACAGTAACTTGTTATAGCAAGATGAGAGAGCCACCGGATAAGCAGAGCATTAGACGAGGACACTGGCGGGCAACCGGCAGCCCGCTGGGTCTTCACCCTTGGCCCCCAACCACTGCACTTCCCTCAAGTCTCCAGACATTGCCGCACAAATGCACCCCATTTTCTGAGGGCTCAAAGGCTACACATGTGGCTTTTGAAGTATATCTTGTTGAATTAGGACAGTGATTCCCAACATGAGTTTGCAACCCCTAAGGTCCGTGAGGCGTCTCCAAGGAGTTTGGCACAAAAATCTGTAATGGTGGATCCCTGGCAGTACAGTGGGTTTCTGAGCCCGTGTAGGGACTGAGCACTTGGTGAGCAAAGCTACACATGGGTCCGGACCCAATCTACTCCCTTTGCACTGCGGATGCACCGTCGCTCTCACAAACGCCAACTTGAAATTCAGGAGATCCACGGAGCAGCCTCACGTGACGTGGTTTTAATAAATGTAATGGTCACTCAGTGCGCCCGTTCTGCCTTTGTTTTTCTTGTCTGTGAGCTCCTGTTAAGGGAGCTTACTCTTTCAGGGGGTGTGGAGTCCCTTTGGCAGACGGCAGCAAGAGGGCTAACATTACACACTGCAGTGTATTTCAAGACCGCACCAGCGCGGAGTTGCAGCTTTTCTGCACAGTACATATCTACACACTATGAATTCAAAGCACGTTAGAAATATAACCACATTATTGGGACCTGTAAAACGTCAGTTTAGTCGACATTTATTATAGACAAACCTTTCAGGACGAGGCAGAGTAATAGGTTTTTGCATACTTTTAGACTTGCCAGCAGATTATATAAATTTTCTTAGCTGTATTACATGCAGAGATAAAACAATCAATATTTCATCAGGTCTTCACAACCCAGACTCCACTTTATAAAAAGATTATTCTAGGTGGACATGTCTTAAAGCAGCAATCCTGCTTACTTTTTTTTTTTTTAACTATAAATTTGTTTACATAAATGGAGTTTGCGGGGGGGAGTTCGGGGGGGGGTCTTCCAGAGCTGAACTGCCGAATATTTTTAGTTCTAGGGGCCCCATGATTACCAATTTGGGTACCAATTTAGTTGCCAGTGTTTTCCTTCCCTTTTAAGGATATCAAAGGGCCGCCAAATCTTGCCCGTCCCACAGGCCAATAGAAAGTTGCAATATAATCGGGGAATGATGGCGTGGTTTATTGGACAACCATTTTAAATGTCCTTGAAGTAAAACATCGAACTCAACCTGTAATTATCTTGGGAACCAGGGGGTGCCTGTAGTTTAAAAAAAAAAATGGTGTGTGGCGAGCACGCGCATTTTAAGTGAAACGTCTTTGTGTTTTGTCACTCAAATTGTAATTATACTCTCAAAAGTCTTTCATTCAATTAAAAACACCATAAACAAAGTACAATTTCAGTGATAAAACACAAATAATTTTAACATAGAATATGTGTGGTCGGCATACCCCGTTTTTTTTTTTTTTTTTAAATATATGTAGGAATCTAAAATAGCAAGGTTTAGAAGTCATGCCATTTTCGTATTTTTAATAAAGCGTACATAGTGCATCCTCTTAACAAGATAATTCTGCTTAATACATATTTTCACGTATACATGTACAAACAAATGAAAGTACGTGTTTCCTTACTTTACAGATTACTCGTGTGGGTGGCTGGTGGCTGGCTATGGTGGGTGGCTGGCTGTGGTGGACGGGTCGGTGGCTGGCTTTGGTGGGTGGGTGTCTGGCTGTAGTGGGTGGGTGTGTATCACTGTTTTGACACAGAAATTGTATTTGTGATGGTGATGTTTTTAATTAAAAATCAAAACACAATTTCGGTGGCAAAACACAAAGAAGTTTGACTTGAAACGTGCGTGCGCCGCCCCCCCCCCCTCTGTTTTACTTATTTGCACTTCTATATGTATAGTAACTGTGAATTCCTCGTGTGTGTAATGTAAAATTTAGGGTGTGTGTGCTGCGTCTGCATGTGTGCAGCTACTGCGCATGCGCGCCAAGCGGGGGAGACCTCCACATGCGCGCTGAGCTGCCAGCACTGACGGCCTCTTCTTCCAGCAGTGACATCACTTCCTTGAGTGCACTTCCGTCACCATGAAGGTGATTTACTCCCAAGGAAAATTTTCATTTGGTAGGTGCCTGCCTAGAAGTTTCACTTCAAAATAGCTCAGAAAACACACATGTCGAATTATTAAAATAATATTAAAATTCAGCAATCATCCATGGAGCAAACCTAATATTTTTAGACAAATCCTGATCTGACTCCGAAGAGCGTGCAGGGATCAGAATTTTGACAATGTGGCGTGTTTGTATAATCTCGCATTTACAGTCATGTCAAAACCGTGCAGCCTGTACAGTAAAGAGTAAAGATGACGCCTTTTATTGCAGTACAATATAAAGATTTCAGGACCACTAAAGTGCAAACAAAAGCCTGAAGAAGGGTATTGAGTGGTCCTACAAATGTGCTATTCTCATGTGACATCAATTAGCCATTACAAGGTGTCATCTTAAACACTTACATAGGTACATAGTACATAGTACGGGAAGTTGAAAAATACATAATTCCACGAGTTCAACCTTGTTAACTTCTAATTAGCAGAGATATTCATCCTATATTGTTATTTTATATTTATCCAGAGGAAGGTACAGTACTGTAAAAACCCAGTAAAGTTTTTTTAATGTAATTCTATACAATCTGAAATAGCTGTTTTCAAACGAAAACTCAGATTGACTTCAATGGGGATTTCTGGCCGAAAACAGCATTAACGGCCGCTTTGGAGTATATAGAATAATGTCCTAAGGAAAAAAATCTTCCTGATTCTGGTAATGGCTATCAGAATTCTCCCTAGATTGACATTCTTCCTATGTGTGTTTTTGGCGTATCACTTTCTAAAACATCTAACCTTTTCTTAAAGATAACAGTATCTAGTGTATCTGCCATCACACCTCCATATAATGGCCCTGCATCATATATACTGTCTTTAGGTTGAAAAGTTGTCTTGACAGTTCTATATTTGTAAATGGCAATCATATCCCCTCTTAGACATCTCTTTTCTAATGTAAACAATCCTAATTTGGATTGCATTTCCTAAACCAGTCCTTACATCCGCTTTATTAATGTGGTGGCTCTTCTAGACATTTTTTCCAGAAATATATATATATTGGTTTTCTGGAGAAGTGCCCAAAACTGTACTCATTTCATTGGTCTGTTGGACCGTTGTTGTTTAGTCAGAATAGAGGAGGCCATTTGGTTTGTTAGATGTTGATTGGTCAGTTCAAGGTGGTGCCATCAGTGTTTAGGGTATTAGGTGGGGAACCCATTTTTCCTGTTACAGTGGCGAGAACAAGTTTGAACCCCTTAGGATTTTCAGATATTTCAAACCTAAATGTTATTAGATCTTAATCTATTTCCTAATAATAGATAAAGATAACCTGATCAAATAAATGACTCAAACATGATACTTTTTCAACATTTATTTATCCACAAATGATTCAACATTCAATATCCATGTATGTGAACCTTTAGATTCAGTTCCTGGTGGCACCCCCTTGAGCAGCAGAGACTTCAACTAAGTGTTTCCTGTAACTGCTGGTCAGTCACTCACGTCAGTTTTGAGGAATTTTGGCCCATTCCTCCTTACAGAACTGCTTCAGCTCACAATCCACTTTCGTTTCAACTTCAGCTCATGGACGGATGGCCTCACATTCTCTTCTAGAATCTTTTGATACAGTGCAGAATTCATGGTTGTGTCAATGATGGCAAGCCGTGCAGGTCCTGAGGCAGCAAAGCAGCCCCAAACCATCACACTCCCACCACCATACTTGACAGTTGAGATGAGGTTCTTCAATTTGAACGCAGTGTTTGGTTTTCCCCAAATATGTTTCTCATTGAGGCTAAAACGTTCTACCTTTGACTCGTCTGTACAGAGAACATTGTCCCAGAAGACTTGTGGATCATCTATGTGCTTTTTGGCGAGCTTCACATTGGCAGGAAATTATTTTCAGAGGGCATTGGTTTCCTCCTGGGTATCCTTCCATGAACACAATTCTTGTTCACTCTTTTTCTGATAGTTGAGTCATGAACACTTACATTGTCCAAGCCAAGAGTAGCCTGCACATCCTTGGATGTTACGCTGACATTCTTTGTGACTTCCTGGATGATTCACCGGTTTCTTATTGGAGAGATTTTGGTAGGACGACCATTCCTGGGTAGAGTGACAGTGGTCTTGAACTTTCTCCATTTGTAGACTGTCTAACAGAGGATTGGTTTAGTCCCAAATACTTCGAAATCGTTTTGTAACCCTCTCAAGACTGATTAGCATCAATATCTGCTTTTCTGAGGTCCTCAGAGATTTCTTTTGATCGTGGCATGACGTGTTTCCACACACCTGTATGGTGAAGACCAAACTCACAACGTTTCTTATCTTTTTTTGTTTCAATTTTTTTTATTAGACAGTTATGACATTACAGGGTATAGATAATACAAACAGTAAGCCCGTCTAATACACATATTTTTTTTTTTTCCTTAACTGGGAAGAGAAGAGGAAAGGCTCAGCGTCTCCCTGACCATATGTGGTCCAACGGGGCGGCGCGAGCATGGAAACAGAGAGGGGATAGAGAAGAGAGGGGGGGTGGGGTGGGGGGGGGGGGGGAGGGTGTAATGGGGAAAGGTCTTATTCCCTAGCTTCTTGGCAGTTCTGGTTTGGATCTTGGTGTCCATTGGGTCCCTGATCTGTTAAGGGGTGTTTCGTCTTAGGAGCGCCATGTGGGTGTACCATGGATCCCAAATATTAGTGAATGAGGTAGAGGACCTTTTAAGGAAAGCCGACAATTTCTCCATGTCCATTACTTCTTGCACCCTTTTTATTATTGTTTGTTTGGAGGGGGGAGACACTTTCTTCCAGGCGGCAGCCACCGCACATCTGGCCGCCGTAAGAATAAAGGAGACTAATTTTCCTGTTGGCCGGTCCAGATAGTCTAGTGGCCTGGCCAGCAGGTAGGTCAGCGGTTCAATGGGTATTGTGAGGTCTGTGACCTCCTCTATTAATTTTTGTGTCGTTTCCCAGTATTTTTGAATTTCCGGACATGTCCACCAAATGTGGGCCATGTCCCCCTTTTGACCGCAGCCTCTCCAGCATAGATCGGATGCCAGGGGGTAGATTTGATTTAGTCTGGCTGGGGTAAGATACCAGCGGAACATTATTTTGTAAATATTTTCTCTGATTGTGGTACATATAGAAGTTCCTGAGGCATTTTCCCAAATACTTTCCCAGTCCTCTCGGTCTATAACTATGTCCAATTCTGCTGCCCAATGCAGCATATAGTCATGTGTGGGGGCTTCTGTGCCCCTCTCTAGCTCCGCGCATATTTGTGTTATTAGACCTTTCTGGTGAGCTGTTTCTCTGCAGAGCCGCTCGAAACCTGTGAGAGGGGGAAATTTCAATGTTGGGGATATTGTTTGGATAAAGTGTCGAATTTGTAAATACTTGAACACGTTCAGTCCTATTATTCCATATTTGGCTTGTATGTTTTGATAGCTCAGGAACTCCCCGAAGCTCAAGAGGTCGGCAATCACCTTGATGTTTTTGGTTTGAAATTGGTCAAATTGTCTGGGCTCACAGCCAGGTGGGAATTTCGGATTTTTGTGAATCGGTATAAGTTGAGATTGTGGTGTTGTGAGCTTGTACTTGAGTTTGCTTTTCGTCCAGGTCTCCCATGTGTGTCTCATTGGGCCTAGTTTAAATTTGCTATTCTGCATGTCCTCCTTGCTCAGGGACCAAAGGCAAGCCGGCAGTGAAGGCGTTCCGGCATATTGTGTTTCAATATCCAGCCAACAATATTGGTTTGGGTTTGCGTTCCAGACTACTACCTGTCGCAGTTGGGCGGCTAGGTAGTATTTTGTGATGTCTGGGACTCCCAGTCCTCCTCTCCCCCTTGAGGCCAAGATAACTGTTCTAGGGACTCTAGGTTTTTTACCTTGCCAAATAAAGTGGAAGATTAGTTTTTGGATATTTTTTAATTCCGAGCCAGGGATGTGGACCGGGAGAGTCTGGAAGTAGTATAGTAATCTAGGGAGTATGTTCATTTTAACCGAGACCATTCTCCCGATCCATGATATTTGATAACCTCCCCATTTTTCTAAATCTTGTTTGATTTTATGGAATTAGGTCGGATAGTTATGTTGGTATAGGGATTGGTAGTTCCTCGATATCTTAACCCCCAAGTATTTGATACAGGAGGAGCTCCAATGGTAATTGAAGTTTAGTTTGAGGAGTTTCACCTCTGGCTCTGGCAGACTTAGATTTAGGGCTTCTGACTTATCATTGTTTATTTTGTATCCTGAGATTTTTCCAAAATCCCGGAGTTCTTTTTGAAGGTTGGGTAGGGAGATTTGGGGTTTGGAAAGGGTTAGTATGACATCATCCGCGAATAGGGAGATTTTATGCTGCCTGTTTCCAATTTCTATTCCTTGGATGTCCGTATTGAGTCGTATTGCTGATGCTAGTGGTTCTATCGTTAGCGCAAAGAGGAGAGGAGATAGGGGGCATCCCTGTCGAGTCCCATTTGTTATCTCGAATCTGTGGTTATTGCCCCCTGGTAGTTTCACTGTGGCTGACGGGTTTTGATATAATCTACGGACCCCCTCTAAGTATGCGTCTTTAAAGCCAAATTTGCGCATAGTCTGGTCCAAAAATTGCCAGTTTATTCTATCGAACGCCTTCTCTGCGTCCAGGCTTAACAGAAGTGCTTTGGTGCCTGTGAGGTGAACATGGTCAATGATATTAATTATTTTTCGGGTATTGTCTGAGGCTTGTCTCCCTGCGACAAATCCTACTTGGTCGATATTAATTAACCTCGGTAATATTGGGTTTAGCCTATTTGCCAAAATTTTGCTATATAGTTTGAGATCACTATTGAGGAGGGAGATTGGACGGTAGCTTCCACATTGCATCGGGTCTCTGCCATCCTTATGTATTATAGCCAAATTGGCTAGAGACATTGTTGGGGGGATTTGATTCCCTTCCATAAAATAATTGAATATTTTTAGTAGATGCGTGGATAGGGTTGGCAAGAACCTTTTATAGTAAATATTTGTGAAACCGTCAGGGCCAGGAGACTTAGTAAGCTTTAGTGATTTGACCGCCTCTTCCAGTTCCTCTTTTGATATCTCAGCATTGAGGACTGTGTTTTCCTCCTCCGTCAGTGAGGGGAGTTGGCATTTATTTAAATATTGAGTTATAGATTCTGACGCTATCGGTACAGGTCGGCCGTTTTTAGCTCTTAAGTTGTATAGTTCTGTGTAATATCTTGTGAATTCCGCTGCAATCTTGCTTTCACTATATTGAATCTCACCAGACCTACTCTTGATCGCCGTTATTTGGGATCTTTTTTGTATCCCTCTTAATTTACTAGCTAAGAGTCTGTCAGCTTTGTTGCCTTTGTCATAGTATAGTTGTTTGGTCCATTTGAGGGCCTTTTCAACATCCTCCAGCTGGGTTTGTCTAAGCTTTGTTCTAGCATCTATTAATGACTTGTATATTTTTTTTGAGGGATGTGCTTTATGAGCTAGCTCTATTGCTTTTATGTTTTCTGTGAGTTCTTTGATTAGCGCTTGGCGGGCTTTTTTCCTGTGGGATGCGATGGAAATAAATTTCCCTCTGATAGTTGCCTTATGGGCTTCCCATAGGATTGCTGGAGAGGAGACTGTTCCCATATTGAGGGAGAAATAGTCCTTAAGTGAGGATCTGACTTCTCTCTCGATCTCTGGGTGATTTAGTAGTGAGTCGTTCAGTCTCCAGGTGTACGTTGTTGTTTTTTCAAAGGGGACTGACAGAGTCAAGGTGACCGGGGCATGGTCTGACCATGTGATTGAGCCAATGTCTGATTCTATGGCTGCCGCCATCACATTTTTGGTGGTCAAGATGTGGTCTATTCGAGAGTAAGTCTGGTGAGGTGCTGAGTAGAATGTGTAGTCTCTCTGGCCCTGATGTTGGGTTCTCCAGACATCCACCAGTGAGAATTCGCTCATGATTTCCCTGAACCTTTTCCCCTTGATCTGGGAGTGGGTTTTGCGGGGGGGGCCCATGTTGGTTGATCTGTCCTCGGTAGGGTTTAAGACCATATTGAAGTCTCCTCCCACTATCATCGATGACAGATATCCCGGGTCAACACCCTCGAGAACAGCTTGTAAAAACTCTGTTTGGTTCTCGTTTGGGGCGTATACATTGATCAGGACGATTGCCGAGCCCGCTAGGGAGCCATATACCATTAGGAATCTACCCTCTGGGTCCATTGTTGTTCTGACATGATTAAATGGGGTGCCTTGTCTGATAAGGATAGCCACACCCCTCTTCTTACTACTAAATGATGCAAAAAAGCAGGTCGGGAATATTTTTTTGAATAAATTTGGGGGGTCCTGTGATGTGAAGTGGGTCTCCTGTAGGAATATGATGTCTCCCCCTGTTTTTTTCATATCGTTGAGTGCAAGTCTCCGTTTTCTATTATTTTGGAGCCCCTTAACATTCAGTGAGCAGATTTTTATTGGGGCTGTGGATGTCATTGTGATTTTGTTGTGGCTTGAGGACTCGGGATCTCCCCCTTCCCACCGGAGGGGATCTTGCTTTTATGTCCTAGGTATGTATTACTTCGGAAGCTGCTTTGTTTATGGGGTAGGGATGTGTCTTGTTTATATTTTCTTTGGTAATTGTTTGTGTGGTGCCAAGGAAGGGGGGGAGGGGGGGGGGAATGAGGGGGAGGGGAGGGTGGTTAAAGATCCGCTGGGACAGAGTCAGCGGATAGAGAGCAGATAGGATTAGGGCCTTTTCAGGTCCTAATATTGTGTTGCCAGACCTAGTGAAGGCCGGCATTTGGGCAGATGTGCCCATCTAGGGAGGTTCCGGCACCAGTGACCGGCGTGCAACCGAGGGGTCCAGACCCTAGGTTGCTAGTGTGTTGCGCTTTCCCTTTTTCTGTCGTCATGTTTCGGTTTTAGGCTGCGTCGTGTTTTACTTGTATGGGGGAGGGGGGTGGGTAGTGAAAGGGAAAAAAAAAAAAAAAAAAAGAAAAAAAGGGGGGGGGGGGGGGGTGAGCACCCAAAGAGACGTTCAGGTTGTGAGTGTTGAAGTCGCTGACGCTGGTTGTATGGCTCGGGTTATTTTACCATTTTGGTGAGGTATATAAGGGTGCGTATTTCTCTGTTGGTTACTTAGGGCCGGTTGGCAGCGTTCTACTAGGGCGGTGGGGGGCGGGGAGCACAGGGGCGGGTGGTGAGGGTAGGACGGGGGGGGGGGGAGTTGAGTGTGGGGGGCGTCCTAATTTTCTTTCTTCTCTATATTGGTAGTTATGGGCTAGGTCTGCCTTTTATTGGATCTGTATGTGCTGTGTGTAGTTTCCTAAGCACAGCCCATACTAGTTCACAGTCAGGAGGGACTCCTATTCTTAGATTTTGCTATCGGCTTGGAACATTGAGCATATACTCCCCTAGGAATCTCTTTGTTCTTTTTAGTCAAAATTATTTTAAAGTTTTATGTCTGCAGCCCATGGTTTGAATGGGTCGCAGACCAAGGTATCTTTGTATTGTCCAAGTTCTTTTCATGTCGATATGGGTCTCTTGGGGCCCTTGGGGGGGGGGGGGTGGGTCGGGTGTCAAGGCATGGGGAGGCCTTCTGTGGCCGGGGGGGGGGGGGATGGGGGGGGGGCAGGCCCGTGTTCTCCTGACAGTGGCGTGACTCTCTGATCGCCGCAGTGTTATACAGGCAGTAGTACTCACGGTTACCGTTGGGGTCACGGTGGGGTGATAGGGGGAAGACAAAAAAAGCGGAGGGGGTGATCCGACCGGATGTCCTGGGTTCCCGTCTGAGTGCTCGCTTCCTCCGCTCCCGTGAGGGCCGGTCGGTTGTCGGGGCCTCCAGGAGGGGAGGGGCAAAAGGATCCTGTGTTCCCCTCGCGACGGCGGGTCTTGGCTCCACACTGTCTCAGCTAAGCTTCAGCGTCGGGGCTGTCGGTGTGCACGTCCGTCCTCATTGCTGCGGCCGTTCCGGTGTGCTGTAAGAGGCTTTGTCGCCTCCAGGTACTCGTCACGTTCACTCTCTGGTCGGCTGCCTGCCGCGTCTCGATGTCATCCGCTCCGCTGGTATCGGCAGCCGTCTTTGATGCGGAGGATCAGGTTTGCAGACGGGTCTGTGGGTTCCTTGGGGGGTGAAGGGGGGGTAGGGGGAAGAGGTAGAGGGGTGGCGGGCGGGGGGGGGGGAAGGTGTGGGTGGGGAGGGGAGAGAGGGGAGAGGGGGGGGGGGAGAGAGGGGAGAGGGGGGGGGGGAGAGAGGGGAGGGGGGGGGAGAGAGGGGAGGGGGGGGGGAGAGAGGGGAGGGGGGGGGGAGAGAGGGGAGGGGGGGGAGAGAGGGTTCCTGATGTGTTTGAGTGTTTAGCTAATTTCTGGTAGACGCTTTGTGATGGCCTTGTTTGGTGGGTTTTCAGGGTCTTCACTTGACTCTGCCTTGTCTTTGTCCTGCCAGCCTTTCGGATGTTCTTGCTGGCGGGTCTTGTATGTCCGGTTCTTGGACTCTGGAGGGGTTCTTATCCCATTCTGCTGGCGGGTTCAGTCCAACCGTTTTGGCAAAGCGCGCCATATCCTCTGGGTGTCTGATGGTATGGTATTTCCCGTTTTTCTGCACCAGCAGTTTAAACGGGAAGCCCCAGTTATATTTGATTTCTTTTTCACGCAGGAGTTTGGTTAGAGGTTGCATCTCCTTTCTCCTGAGCACCGTGCGTTTAGACAGGTCGTTATATATTTGAAGATGGTCGCCTTTGTGGGTGATAGGTTCTTGCGCGCGGCATGCTGCCATGATTTGCTCTTTTATTGTGTAATGGTGGATTCTTGCAATCACGTCTCTCGCTCTGTTGGGGTCATCTGATCTTGGTCCCAAGGCTCGATGTGCTCTGTCCATTTCACACTCACTTGGAGTAAGGTCAGGGCAGACGGATTGGAAGAGGGCCAGGATGTAAGGTTTAATCTGGGCTGGGGGGGACCGATTCTGGGATCCCTCTGATCCTGATGTTTTGTCTTCGATCTCGGTTTTCCTGATCCTCTATCTGGTCTTTAAGATTACTCACTTCGGCCCCCAGTCGGTAGATTTCGTTCGCGGCGTCTTCTTGGGCCTGTGTTGCGTCAGCCATTTTTATTTCCAGCTCCGCGGTGCGCTCTGAGAGGCCCGAGATCTCCTGTTTCAGCTCAGAGACCGCAGCTTTAAGGTCCGCTTTGAGTGAGGTATGTAGCTTGTTCAGCATTGATGTTATTAGCTCTTGCATGTAATCCCGCGTTAGAGCTTCGTCTTGCGGTGGTGGTGTGTCGGTGCGGTCACGCTCCATTGCCGCTTGCTTGGCCCCGCGTGGTGTGGGGCCGCCGCCATCTTGGCTTCTTGTGGCAGCCTCCGAGCTCCTCTGAGAAGGGGAGAGAAAACGGGCAATTCCTGGGCCCGATTGGGCTTTTTGTTTGCCTGCCATTGCCTTCTCGAGGGCTTCCTCTAGGTTTTGAGCTGTTTTGTGGTGATTTTTTTGGGGTGGGAAAGCGCTGCTTTTGTAGTTTTATGCTTGGGTCTAGGGAGCTCCTCTGCTACCCGACCGTTCTCATCAGCGTCCTGGACACGCCCCAACGTTTCTTATCTTTATGTAGAGTGGGGCCTCCTAAACCCACCGCTGAAGATCTACCTAATTATTTAAACACCTAATTATCCCCTTTAATTTAGCTGATAAAACCAGGGTTTCGCTTATTTTTGCACATACCCTGACTCTTAATTACTCATTGTTTGTCTAATTAAAACATCATTTTGTTTCAAAAGACATGGAATTGGTTAATATAAACCCTATTGGACATTTAAGAAAAGACTGGTTTTGATTCAAGAAGGTTATCATGGACAAACGATGAAATTTCAATAATTATCATTGGCGTTCACAAACTTTTTCTCAGCACTGTAGCTGTGGGTTTAACAGGTTAGTTGTTTGGGGAAAGGTATTATAGGGTGTTTACGGCTTTAACGGTCATTCATTTTGGATAGGGAAGATGTATATATAAGATACCTAAGATATATGTATACTTTCTTTGTCAGTCATGTTCTGTTGTATAGTCATTTTGAAAAATAAAAATAAAAGAAAAATAGTTACTTTTGTTATTACATTTTTCTACTGATTCTACTTGGCTGAAAGGCAAGTTAAGGTTTTTCTCCCCCACCCCCCCCCCCCCCCCTCAGCATTTATTCAGTGTTTTACAGAATTGTAGGGAGAGAATACAGAAGAAAGAAAAAGGGAGGGGAGAGGAAGAGGACAAGAGTATACATCATGTGTGTATCATCACTTTTGTTAGGTTAGAAATATAACCATCAAATGAATATGGAATACTAGGGAAAAGGGGAGCAAAATGGAGAGCGGGGCAACACACCCAGCAGTGGAGATCTGAGTCGTTATAAGACACCTGATTGACAGAACGTTAGAATACGAAATTGGCTGTAAAGAGGGAGGCAGGAGCTTATGAAGCCAGAATACCCATAGTCTCCTAAATAAATAGTATGGGTCTATCCTGCAGTCCAAGGCCCATTTTATTCAGCCAATGTGTCCAGGCCCTATAAAAGCTTATCATTGAGGAAGCTTGTCACTTTTTCTACCCTGAAGGGAAGGGAAAGCACAAAGTGGCCTGAGCAAATTGAAGGATATGGGCATGGAACCCTTGAGTAGACTCCCCACTCTGACCAGGCCTCTCTCCCTCCACCACCCAAAGCCCAGTTCATTCATACCTGGCCGAAACTGTGACAGAGCCAAGAGAGGTGAGATTATACTTCATTTTAGACTCATCTCATAGTGTAAGGAAATGTGTGATGATCGGATTAGAGGCAGAAATGGGGAGCCTATTGCGTCTAGGCAATTACAGGAGAGAGTCCAGCTGAAAGGGCAATTCATCTTCTTTCTTTATCCACCCAGACCCTCGCATCCTTTTCTAGGTGCTAAAGCACTAGCTGGCTGACCTGGGCAGCCTTGTAGTACCCAAAACAAAAAGGAGCACTCACGCTCAAAAACAGTATAGTGCCATGGGTGCTAAACAACACTGCTAAATATCAGGTAATATATCCAAAATGAGAAAAATCCAGCACTCACATGGTATTGCTGGGGTAATTTATTGACAAATTGTTGTTGCGGTTTTACAACATGGACCTTTTTTTGTTTCAAAGTTTTTTATTAGGCATTTATAACATTTACAGCTTTTTGAATATTTGTCAACATTTTGGCCTAATACAATTTTTCTGGTTTTTGTCTGAGGTGGGGGAGAAAGTTCCAACATTCCCCTGACCTTCAGAGGTCTGTCGGGGAAGTGCGGGTTAAGAAACAGAAAAGGGGAGAGAGAGTGATAGAGGGGGGGGGGTAGGGGGTGAGGGGGGGTTGAGATAGGGGGGGGGGGTAGGGGGTGTGGGGGGGTTGAGATAGGGGAGGGGGGGGATTGGCTCCCTGTTCTTGGCTGCCTTAATTTGGATCTTTGTTTATTATTACTATGGGGCATTTTGGCGTTGGGGGAGCATATACGTTAGCCATGAGTCCCAGGTATTGTTGAAAGAGGTGGTGGACCTTTTCAGGAAGGCTGATAGTCTTTCCATGTCCATCACCTCTTGCACCCTTTTTTTGACTGTTTGGAGGGGGGAGACAACTTCTTCCAGGCGGCTGCCACCGCACACCTAGCCGCTGTCAGGATAAAGGAGACTAATTTGCCTGTTGGTCGATCCAGCACTTCTATGGGTCTGGCCAGCAGGTAGGTCAGCGGGTCAATGGGTATTGTGAGGTCTGTGACCTCTTTTATTCATTTTTGTATAGTTTCCCAGTACTTCTGTATTTCCGGACAGGTCCACCAGATGTGGGCCATGCCCCCCTTTTGACCGCAGCCTCTCCAGCATAGATCGGAAGCCAGAGGGTAGATTTGATTTATTCGAACTGGGGTAAGATACCAGCGGAACAGTATTTTGTATATGTTTTCTTTGATTGTGGTACATATGGAAGTTCCTGAGGCATTTTCCCAAATACTTTCCCAGTCCTCTCGGTCTATATCTATTTCCAATTCTGCTGCCCAATGCAGCATATAGTCATGCGTGGGGGGATCCATAGCTATCTCCATTTCTGAGCAAATTTGTGATATAAGACCTTTCTTATGGGCAGTCTCACGGCAGAGCTGCTCGAAGCTAGTGAGAGGGGGAAATTCCAACGTTGGGGTTAAAGTTTGAATGAAATGCCGAATTTGTAACATGGACCTTTTTTAAGATAAAAAAAAAACCAAAGCAGTGACGCCAACTCAATAGCCCCTGTTTACCCATGATGCCGTAGGTGGGGAAAAAAAGAGGGAACAGACTGAAGCCAAAATAGTTGTACTGTAGGCAGCCAACTCAAACTGTCTGCTGCAGCTACCTATGATGTCCGACCGGTGGCATACAGGCTCCGTAATATGTGGGGTTTTCTGTGAAACAAAATAATGGGATTATAACTTTAAACATAAGAAAACACATGATAATAAAAGCAAGTGCAATATACAGTAAAACAAATTAACAGCAGTTGCTTAGGAGGGGGGAAAAGAACAAAATAATTACTGAACCTTATAACGCGAGTTATCTTACAACTAAGATCAGTGGAGTAATATAGTAAGATGACATGTAACCACTGAACATAAGCGCTAAAAAAAATACATGAAATGCTGATTATATAGTTACTAGCATAGAAAATTAGCTCAAATGTTCATGATGGCAACAGGATACAATGTTCCCTTGATCGCAATCTTGGTATTAGATCAAGTGGGTAAGCAGGTTCACACCATTACAAAAGATATGACTAATATTGAATCTCAACATCTACAAACTAGTGACACCAAAACTTACTGGTTAAACAAATTACAATGGCACATTAACCAAACAGGTGACTGACTACAAAGAACGTTGCGTGTATCGATAGTTACAGAGTACACAAGACCCCAGACCCTCACAACGCAACCAGAGACACTTTAATAAACCAATAGGGCTCCAAAGCGTTAGTGCCTCTTCAGACAGTGAGACAGACCTCAGCGACCAAAGAGGGAAAGCGAATCCTCCAGCATCTACATCCCAAACTTTTCCAGGAGTTTTAACACACAGTTCCCATACTAAATTACCACTCAAAAGAAATGACACAGTCCCCACACGAGGCAAAGGCCCAAGGAGCGCTACAAGCCTCCCACCCCAACAATACAGTAAACGGTAGATTTAAACCTTTCTGACATTACACTTACCACAGCAGAACTAAGTGTCTTAAACAATGGCCTCTCATATCTACTACGAACCTAATCCTTTTTTTTTTTTATCTTGAAAAAGGTTCATGTTGTAGGACCAAAACGTTGATCTGTCAATAAATTGCTCACTTCAGCAATACCATGTAAATGGTGCATTTTTCTCAATTCAGCCTTGTAGTATGACAGAAAGTGTGGGATGGCCGGGCCCTCCAGGTTAGTTAGTCTAACCAACGCCTTGGGGTGTACTTTGGGCTTTTTGCCTGACCATATGAAATGAGATGTTAGTTTTTCAAAATTAGTAATACCTGAGCTCTTGATTGGAATGGGGAGGGTTCATTTTTACTGTCTGAATTCTCTCAATCCAGGAGATGGCGTACTTATCCCATGATTCCAAACTCTACACAGATATTGGTCATTTGCCTCGTATAATCTACTAATTGTTTTGATTAGCTTGACGCCCAGATATGACAAAAAGACCTTCAAGAGTCCAACGAAAAATTAAATTGATAGAGATGAATTTGATTATCTTGTGGGGTAAATTAAGGCTGAGAGCGTCTAATTTGGAATTATTCATTTTATGACCGGCTAGAGCTCCGAATCTGTATAGCAGGTCAAAAATATTGGTGAGTGAAGTCATGGGAAAGGGTAAGGATGATGTCGTCTGCAGAGAGAGCGATTTTGTGGCTGGTAGAGCCCACCTAGACCTCTATTATGCCATTATCTGCTCTTATCATGGAAGCTAGCGGTAATATATAAAGTGCAAAGAAGAGTGGCGAAAGGGAGCAACCCTGCCTTGTACTTTTTTGCTTATTAATTGGGTCTGAGATTAATCCTGAACTCCATATTGTTGCCGATGGGGAGCTATAAAGTCTTTTGATCACTGAGGAACTTATTTGGTATGCCATAGATCTTTAGGACCTCAAACAGGAAATGCCATCGAGCCTATCGAATGCCTTGGCTTGCGTCCAGCAATAGAACCATCATAGTAATTCTAGTAACATTGGCCTTGTGTATCAAGTTCATTGCATGTCTTGTGGTACCTGAAGCCTGTCTGTGGGGGATGAAGCCCAACTGGTCCGAATAGATAAGACTAGGAAGAAACTTGTTTAATCTATTGGCGAAGACCTTCGTCAGTATTTTAACATCTGTATTGGTTAGAGAAATTGTTCTGTAGTTGGAACTATCTGTAAGGTCTTTGCCTCTTTTGGGATCAGAACAATGTTAGACTGTAATATCTCTGTTATATCTGTTGGGATAGGATTGCCTTTCATGATGTAATTAAAGAGAGTGGTTATATGTCGGATCAGGTAAGGAGCGAGTTTTTTATAGTACAAATTTTAATATCCATCCGGAACAGAGGTCTTTGCAGGTTTCAGGTTTTTAATTACCTCCCCTACCTCCTCGTCTGTTATGTCCCCATCCAACTCAGTCCGAGCCACTCTGTTTAGCTTGGGTATTTTTTGGTTTATCCCTCTCATGGCATTTCCAGTTGCATCACTATTTATTTTAACTCTAACTGTGATAATCTACAAGAGAAGATGCGGATAGTGAGACTGTGGGCTGTTTTGAGTTGTATAAGGTGATCTTTTCCTAGAGGCTGCTATTCAATCAAACATCATCTCATGGCCGCTTTATGTGTCACTCATAGAAGGGAAGGGGAGACCTTTGGAGTATTATTGACGCTAAAGAAGTGTTTTGATTCCTGGCCTAAGTCGGAAAGCACCTCTGGGACTGTTGGCAAAGAATCATTTAGCCTCCAAGGCCTAGGCAAGTGTGGAAGTGTTAATCCCTCCACTATGGCGTGATTGGACCATGTAATATTGTGGATCCTTGCTTCCGTGGCCAGGGGGACAAAATGGGGCTTTAAAAAAAAGTCCTTATCTCCTGGATGTTTACTACTCCATGTATCCACTAGGAATCTATCCTCAAGAAGTCTACTAAGGACCTTGGAATCTCCAGGAGTTTCTCTACATGCTTCTGGCACTTGGGATCCCTGGCTAGAATAACCCTACCTCGTTTATATTTATCCAAGACCTCAAAGAAGGGGGGTACTAAACTCATTAGGGTCATAAACTCTAGCCAATGTAACCTTTGAGTCTTGCATTTTACCTGTAACTATAATCTTCCCACTGGGTCCCTCTTAACCTTATCAGTTTGGAAGATTATCTTTACGGATCAAGATTATGACTCCTCTTTTTTCCACAGGAGCAGAGGCCAAGAGACACATTTAAAATTGTTTGTCAAAGAATATAGGCGCGGCCCCTGGTTGAAAGTGGGTTTCCTGAAAAAAAATCAGATCTGCATATAATTCAATAGTACTTTCCTCCATTTGTATGGCCCGTTGAGGCCTTTGACATTATGAGATAAACACCTTATAGCCACAGTATCAGAGAATAGCGGGTGCTTAGTATAGTTAGCTAGCAGGGTGGCAGCCTCCATCTTGTGCAGATTTAGCAGTTGACCCCTCCGTACCCAGAAGGTCACAAACTTAAAGTGTAATGGGTATACACAATTTAGCCTAGCTGGAGGTCCAAGCTGGGGAGTGTCTCCGACTGCTGGGTATGGCGAGGAGGGAGAGGATTAAAGAAACATTGAAAAAATATCCCAGGCATAATCTTCCTTCAGTGCAGGAATAAGGAGAGGAAGCAAGTAGTGGGGGACCAGAATAAATGCATGCTCAAACGAGCAGAGGAATTAACACACTTAATACACTTTACTCAACAGGGATTCATGTATACATAAGTATAGAATTGCCAAATGGGAAGGCTTTGTTTTTTCGGGGGGGGGGAGGGGGCATGCCTATTGAGGAGGGAGCAGCACAAATATAGATACAACATATTTGCTTAATAACAGTTAAAACCTTATAAACGTTAACACAAGATGGACACATGCACAAGACCCAGGGAGACCCGGGATCAAACGTCCAGTGATGGCTTAAGAAACTTTTGTCTTCTTGCATTATTGCCATAGTTGTCCTCAGCCCCTTGGATATGAGTAGTCAGCAGGCGCCGGATGCGGGACTTTAAACTCTTATGTTATTTGACAGTTTAAGCTCGAATGTGGGCCCGCTATATAGAATAGAAGGCTGATGTTATATTGTTGTAAATCAGGTGTGGGTCCACTATATGGTATAAGGAATGCCCAGTCTATTCAGATATGACAGTTCGGCTTCATGGCAGGTGTGTGACCTGGAGTCCCCCAGCAGAGCATCCCCAGCCCCCAAATCAAAAAGGTTATTTACAGGCGTGGGCTATAGAGTCCCAAGCCACTCATAAGTGATTTTATAGTTTGGATTCATGCTGGGGCCTACCTTAGAGCAGGAGGACCTCTCAGCCCTTTGACCCTTGATGGATCCACAGTGCCCCAAGTGTGGGGCATGGGCTTGCTGCCCACATACTGAAGGGGAGAGATTGGAGACCAGGGTGTGGAAGCCAAAGAGGAGGGCACCACTCCCATCCAAGGAACCCGTGTCCACCACAGAAATAAATACTGTAGTATATTATACACTTTATATACATGGTATATAATATGGGGGATAAATCTCAATGTCCACCTTGAAGCATTCCGGACCGGGTAACAGGCACGCGAAGATGTTGGTCAGTTCAATGAAGGCAAGGGATTCCGTCTGTGTACTGCATGGGACCAGCGCCTGGATAGGGATGACCCCCCAGGGGGCTGCTGCGCCCCGCACCCAGGTAAATAGGGGGTCACAGACCTGTAACCCCACCACTGATGAGACCCCACAGCTGTGGGGGACAGTTTGTACTCGCATGGTAGTTCCATTTCCTAGGGCCTCATGCAAAGCAGATCTCCAGTCTGAGCCTAAGCACCATTCCCCTCTCCCTGATCGAATGCCCAATTAAGTACTCCGTGAGTGCCTCACCTTCAAAAAGGTTCACACTCCTCAAGGTCCATTAAGGTAGCTTGTGAGCCCTGATGGGTGGTCGACACCTTAAAGGGGAAGCGCCATCTGTATTTATGAGCACCTTTTGTGATCGGTTTCAGCTCCCTGCACTTCATGAGTTTTGTCAGGGGTCCATGAAAATCTGAAGATGAACTCCGTCCGGCTCCACTGGCGCACGCCTTCAGGCACCTGCCATTATGGCCTGGGTCTGGAAAAGGTGTATCGGCAAAAAGATGTCTCGCGCGAGCTCTGAAGTATCCAGTCTAGCCCTCAGAGCCCTGTGGGCTCTGTCCTGGTGGAGCTGGGCATCAGTCATATCCAATAGGAGCAGCTTGAAGAGCCGTGGTTGGTATACTTCTGTCTGAGTCACTGATTCCAGAACCGTCTGGATCCGGAGGTTGTTCCAGCAGATTCTATTGAGATCCTTGACCCTCAGCTGGAGATCCCTGATCTGGGACCAAGTGTCATAGATCAAACTTTCAGTGGATCTTTTGTCTACTTCGATATCATCCAGAGTCAACTCAAGGATGACCGTCCATGCGCTGAAGCCAGCAATTTCCTGGTTGACCTTATCCAGGGCTGTCCTGAGCTCGACCTGGAACAAATGCTGAGTAATAGGTGGGCAATGTCTTACTTTGTGTGGATCTCATCTAGGCACCACGTGTCTGTTCGCCATCTTCAAGAACATGGCTGGTTCCTGAAGAAGTGAGTCACTTCCTTTAAGGAGGATTGTTTTTTTGTCTTTTCATGGCATTTTAGTATTCCAGGTATATTCCCTCAGCAATGAGGCTTAACTGCAACAGGGCTACCTGGTTTAGGAACCCTGAGATAGACAGATTGAGAAGCCCTGTCGAATTCAGAGCTGAGCTAGAAGGCTGTCGTTCAGCTCAGAGCCGCGCATGCGCCCCAATAGAGTTAAGTATTTTGATTTGTATTTGGATGACAAGGTCCCTCGTTTTTATTATGTTTTATTGTTCCCTATTTTATTAGTTTAATAAATGTTGCCATGGCCTTTAACACTTTTTATACTGTTAACCCTTTTACTTTCATATTTTATCAGCTTTTGGGAAGGGGCTTGGTAATTCCGGGTCAGTGTAGCGAACAAGGACGAGAGAATTCGGAACCTAAATATTGGTATTGCTGAAGGCATGTGAATCAAGCACCCAGTCTTTAGTACTGCATATTTAATTAAAGTAACATTATTGAAATCTTTGATATTTGTATCTTTGCTCAGCTAAAATGTTTGCTGGCTTAATGCTATGTTGTTTTGAAGCCAATTAAGGTTTACATTAGTGGGAGAATTTGTAATAAGTGCAGTAAGAAAGCTTGATCAAAGCAATTCTGCCAGATAGTGACAAATGTAGATTAATTTAAAGAACCTAGAATGTTTTCTTAGGAGAGGAGGCGCTATTTCATGCATCATAACATTCTTTGTTTCAAAGTCATGCGGGTGGCGCTAGTTGTAGAAAAAGAGGTGTCTAAGTCAGGGCCTAAACAAAAGGGAGTATCCAGAGGTGATGAGGAGTAGAATCCCTTGCTCAGTGCACAACCTGACACGTGACAATAGTTGGTATAAATTTAGCTATGAATGGGTCTAATTGCCTATTTGGTAGACACCATTGATGGGGGTAGCTGAGACTATTCCTGAATGGAGGTAAAGCAGTGATAGTGCATGATCCAATGAGTGAATTAAAATTAAAACTAATAGGTATGTGCTTAAAATTAATCAAATACAGGCATACCCCGCATTAGCATACGCAATGGGACCGGAGCATGTATGTAAAGCGAAAATGTAATTAAAGTGAAGCAATACCTTTTTTCCACTTATCGATGCATGTACTGTACTGCAATCGTCATATACTTGCATAACTGATGTAAATAATGCATTTGTAATAAGCTTTATAGTCTCCCCGCTTGCGCACAGCTTCCGTACAGGTAAGGAGCCGGTATTGCTGTTCAGGACATGCTGACAGGCGCATGTGTGAGCTGCCGTTTGCCTATTGGGTGATATGTCCTTACTCGCGAGTGTACTTAAAGTGAGTGTCCTTAAACCGGGGTATGCCTGTAGATAATGATAACATACAAAAATTGCAGTGACACAGTAATGAAGTGTTAAAATATGTACATTGATTAATTACTTGGGTGAAATCGTAAAAACAAGTAAGGTCGTCCATCCTAGGGCCAGCAGCCCCACTTGCCAAATATATGCAATGTGGGCTCGCTTGATTAGTGCTGTCAATACAGCCAAAATCTGCCTGTACTGAGAGGTCTCTCCTCCGGAGAGCTAATGTAGATATCGGTAGCCTTTTCGCATATCCAGCATATAACCTATGACCTATTAGCTAATTTAGTAATTTACCTTTTAGTGTTTTTTTTCTTAATCCAATTCATATATGGGACGTTTGTTAAGAAAACAGTGATACTTATCCTCTATCTATACATTCTTTTTAAAGACACAGCTTAAGTGCATATTCATTTATACCTTTGTGTATCATTTTCTACTCTCCTTGAATTTGAATCCACGTGCCTATGCACCTACAGAGAATCCTTTTCTATGCATGATTTAGTCATTCAAATGCTGAATGGTAGAGCCTAAATGCTCAGACTCCCCTCCTATTATTGAGGACTGGGGTTGGCCACCCTGTACTATTAGAACAGAAACTGCAGGTTTCGCTGCTCTCACTACTTTCTTGCAAACACCTCCGCTCACTTTGCTGTCTGACATACTCACTTGTATAGGACTGATCTAATTTTAGGCTATACCAATGAAGTGATGTTGACCTCTTTATCGTTGATCAATTATAGAGAGCAGTAAATCTAGCTTTCAGACTCGTTATTTACTGGGTAATGCCGAGAGGGCGCAAATTAACTGCAGCAACCACGTTTCAGAATTGAGCAGCACTTGCCTTACCCACAGCACTGATCTTAATCAGCTTTGCTATTCAAGTATCACTTCCACATTGCCACTGTGTATCTAGGCAGTAACCTGTTGGCATGGGCGTCCAGCTCTCACACCCCACACAGGGGGATATCTCCATTGTGTGTATTTGAAGTCACACTGACAATATTTCAGGCTGCTGCTACACAATGCCTCCCTGCTTGATTTATGTTGTTCATACTCCCCTCCCGTCTTCCTCCTCACACTTTTAATTCATTCCTTCTCCATCTCTCGAGTAATTATTTGAATAGTTTGGCTTATTTAATTAGACCAATGAAGGTTACGTTTGATCAGTTATGATGGCTAGGTGTGCTCTCCCATTTGGGGCTAATCTTTTCACTAGCCTCCAAATATTCTGTATGTATATTTCCATCAGGTCTGCACCCTGCTCCACTGTATTTTCATATGTTTCTCAAAATAAAATTCATATACATTCAGAGGCAATGGTGGTGCAAGTTTCTTCCTCGCTGTGTTGTATAGTACGCTGCATCTTTCCTGACTTCCACTGATGTTCCCAGCTCCTATTCTCCAGCTTACTTAATGCAATCTTTTCTTATTGTTATTTCCTTAGTCCTTTCCAATACTACTCCTTTCCCTGTGTCTCCTTTCTCCCACTATCTGAACTTTATTCTCTGTGTATTGAAATGTAGTAAAGCGCTGCGTATGCTGTTGGTGCTATATAAAACAAATTATACATACAGAACAGGTTACATATTTGGGTATATTTTCACTATGATATCTAAAAGGCAATATTATGTGCAATCATTTAGGTTTAATAATGTGTGTACGTTTTGCTGCTGCATGCGAGTATTCGCAGGAACCACTGGTATCTATAATTGGGGAAAAAATAAATCTATTAACAATGTATGAAAGCTTTTAGAAAAAGAGGACCCGTTGAACACTAGATGGCGCCAAACAGACACATATCTTTCAATATTAACCAAACAAAAAAGTTATGATTAAAAAAAGTGACAGGATCCTTCCACCGTACAGTGTGTACAGCCAATAAACATAGCTCTTCTGAGCACAGATACTCACATGTGGTATTTGAATTTGCTGTGCAATGTACAGTGGAGGATTTTTGACACTTTATTACTCGCAATAACTTATTTTGTGTCTGGTTGTAGCCACTTCCAGCTTCACATTGCATATAGAGGTGCCAGGTGGCTTCTCCAAAAATACTGAACACAATGGTGAAAGCTGCGACGTGCACGAGACAGGCACACACACACACCTCAATGCTCAGCACTCCATACTGTTTCCTCGCCTCCTTGGTCCCAACCCCGGGCTCCTGACACCTCCTCCTGATTGGCTGCATTACCCAACAGCAGCCAATCGGGATGAAGGAAGCTGCCCAGCCGCCTTGCAACAGCCCTGCTCTGGGAAATCCCGCGGCCACCCCAAACCGGTCAGGTCACTATGTCCAGAGAGGTGATATCAGTATACACATACATGTCCAGAGAGGTAATACGGCACACATACATGTCCAGAGAGGTAATACTGCACACATACATGTCCAGAGAGGTAATACGGCACACATACACGTCCCGAGAGGTAATACTGGTATACACATACATGTCCAGAGAGGTAATACTGCACACATACATGTCCCGAGAGGTAATACTGGTATACACATACATGTCCAGAGAGGTAATACTGCACACATACATGTCCCGAGAGGTAATACTGGTATACACATACATGTCCAGTATTATCTTACTTTTTTTTTTTAGTGGATGGTGTTTTTAGATACAGGACAGTCCGGTTCAATACTGGACACCTATCAACCTTATTGCATAGCCAGTAACCATGCTCACACTGATGAGACCCATAAGGTCGTACTAGCTGTTATTCAATTCTTTAGCCCGGGCTGTGCTGAAAAGCTGTGTAATACGGCAGGCATATACTGTACTTATAGTGTTCCATGTTTAAAATGCACAAGAAGCAAAAAGTGACATACTCACGGTGAGTGCGTATTTGCATGTCATTACCCAGAATCCTTGGCTGCAGTGGAAGTATTATATGCTAAGAGATAATGATGCGGTTATTTATTTATAAAATGTTTTACCAGGAAGTAATACATTGAGAGTTACCTCTTGTTTTCATGTATGTCCTGGGCACAGAGTTATAACAATACAGTACATGGTTACAAATACATAGTTACATAAGGGAACAGGGTATACATTATACAGTATACAAGACATTGCATTCACCACAGTTAAAGATAATATATGTAACACCTTCCCCCCCCCCCCCAATCGCAGATAGGGACTATGTGGGGAAATCTACACTTGTGTTACCAGGTGTGGTGCGTCACCTGATAGGTTCACAGAAGGCCTGAACCTCCGCCACTGGGAGCCTGGGGTTACCTGATCATTCGTACACAGCGCCTCCACCTGTAAGGGTTCCCACCTTAGTGGGATGGTCCTCTTACTGGAACCATAATAATAAGACACACACATAGTGTATGCTAATAACTGGTTTACTATTGCCACACAGAATAATGCATATAAACACATACATAGCAGTGCATCGGGTGCACCCATCAACATAGGTATTCCCCAAAGTTCCTTATGTCCAAACCCACCCACGTGTGTTGGAGATAGCGCTACCCCTTGACGTGTTGGTGCACTACTTATAGATACCTGCCCGGGCTCCAGCCAGGGGCTACTGCTCCCTGCACACACACACCCTAACTCACCCAGCTCCAACTGACACACTGCAAGCCCGCGAAATGTATCTAAATGCGGCTGCCGAGAATCCTTGAGCCTTATTGGCTGGTCTGGAGCACCTGGTGTATTCCTCCCTAAGCCTCATGGGAATTGTAGTCCCGTGGAGGCTGCTACTATATTGGGGCTGCGTGCGCGATCCCACTACGCATGTGCGACATTGTAATGGCCGCCGCAACTCCTCAGCTTCTGCGCATGCGCGATCACTGCGCATGCGCGCGCAGACACAATGGCGGCCCCCGCTAGCTGGGTGCGCCGCAGAGCCTACCGAGGCTCAGAACGCTCCCTGCTCCGGCCCCCACCTTTGCAAGCAGCCGGCGGGTCCATTGCTGCCTCCGGCGGCACCCGCGACCGCGCTGCCAGCAAGGAGGGGGGTCTCGGGGAGCCGAAGGGGACCGGGGCTATACACTCCCCCTGGTAAAATCCCAACAAGCTCGCTTGGGTAGCAAACATAACAGAGAGTTATATAATAAAAATGCAGTGCATAGGATATACAACAAATCACATGCATTTTTCCAATGGTACCCAACATCATCACGTTGATACCTGAGGCCAGCTGAGTCTCATAGTGGGTACCCCTAACTGATTGAGTGATTTACTCCTGGGAGTCTTTTGGAGCTCATGATCGGGTGCTACAGTCTCTAATCCCAAAACCATCTCCTCCCCCTGGTAGAAGGAATAGTAAGGGGTCTTGGTGCCAGACATTTACCCGGCCATCCGCGACATGGATGAGGTGGGCCAGGAGGTCTTGCCCTTTTCCTCGGTCCACCACATAGTGAATTAAGCGCTCCATCGTGCGCATGAAGGAGGCAATAATTACCAGAGCGGTCACAGCACAGTCTTGGTTCGCTCCAGCCATCCCTTTAGCGCTGACGTCTTCTGGGGACATCACCATATCTACGTGCAGGTCTATGTCTTGAGACGAAACGGCTTGAAGATTCCTCGTGTAGGAGTAAGCGCCGCGCATGGCCGCTGTACTGGATACCTTCATGGGTTCAGATCCGCTCTCTGGTCTGCAGAGATCTTCTAGGGGAGACACCTCCACCAGGACGTGATGACGGGGTGAGCCCATCGCCCGGATGACCATACCTTTGGAGCCACCATGCTCCGCGATCACCGGGGAGCTCACACCCGACACCCCTGGGACAGTCAACTCACCCCTGTCGTCATTGGCAGGTACTGATCCCAAGCCTGGGACCGATGGGAGCATCGTTGTAGGCCTGACCGACCGCAGTAGGGCACAAGGGCTCACAACAGCGTCCGCAGTAGGTGAGGCAATCAGCCCGTTGTCCTCAGCTTCACTTGAGTGGTCTGCCGGTAGGCGCATCACCACCGCTGATTGACTACTGTTGTCAGTAGAAGAGAAGGGGGTTGGGACGCCTTACCCTTCGTTGGTTCAAACATCTGTGGTTCCGGCATTGGAACCGACTCTGGAACCGATTCTGGAGTTGAGTCTGGAACTGCTGCTAGGGCACACGGGCCCTCCAAAACCTCCGCTCTTGAGGTAGGTAGATTAGCAGCATTGACTGGCTCAGTAGAGAGGTTTGTCGCATCTTTCTCTGCGGATTCCGTAGGCCGCAGCAGCACGGGCTTCAGGAACTGTGCTCCGGAGCAAGCATCTTGGGTCCCCAAGTCAGTTCTCCATCTGGAAAATCACAGTTGCTACAGAAACATCGTACGCACCACTTCCTGTCCACTTTTGCCGCCAGAAGTTCTATTGGTAGATGATAGGGGTCAAAGTCCATACCGCCATACTTATTCAACTCCTTTTGTAAGCACAGGCACAGAAGATAGGGCACTTTCACTCCCCTTACTCGCCAAACTCTGTATAACTGAGGGTGCAGTTCGCTGCATCCGGCTCCTCCCTGCTGAGGAACAGAAGTTGTGGACTGAGACTCACTGATGTCACTGGGGTGGAGCTCTGGTTCTGGCGCCAGACCCGGGCAGTTTACTGTAACGCATTGTGGCGCAGCCTGGCCGCCATTTGCACGTGCGCTCTCCTGACTTGACGGGAGACGCCATTTTAGGGGTGACTCATTATTAGCCTCCCCGGATGAGGGAGCTAAAGAAACTGCTAGGTCAGGATAAATAATGGGACACCCATTGATCGGACCCTCGGGCAGAGTTAGGAATTGGGCACCCTCTTCCTCACATATGGCATGGCCTATCTTTATTATCATGGCACTCCATTGACGGAGGGAATCATACCTTCGCCCTATGACCCATGCTTGCGCCAGTCCAGGGACTTTGCGAACATGCGATGTCTACCGCGAATGCGTGAGCAGGAACTCCACCCACAACGACCAGGCGGTTCGGGGTCGGGCTAAGCTTTGTGGCCCATGCGTGGACCTCCTTCCTTGAGGGCACCCACATAGTGGAAAAGTAAATGGGACAATTCGCATGAAAAATAGGACAGGGCACCCCAGGTCTGAGATCTCAGCAGCGCCTCCAAATGTAACACCTTTCCCCCCCCCCCAATCAAAGATGGGGACCATGTGGGGAAATCTACACTTGTGTTACCGGGTGTGGTGCGTCACCTGATAGGTTCAAAGAAGGCCTGAATCTCCGCCACTGGGAGCCTGGGGTTACCTGATCATTCGTACACAGCGCCTCCACCTGTAAGGGTTCCCACCTGAGTGGGATGGTCATCTTACAGGAACCACAATAATAAGACACGCACACAGTGTATGCTAATAACTGGTTTACTATTGCTACTACTAATAAACTCGGTACCCTGTACCACACAGAATAATGCATATAAACACATACATAGCAGTACACCGGGTGCACCCATCAACATAGGTATTCCCCAAAGTTCCTTATGTCCAAACCCACCCACGTGTGTTGGAGATAGCGCTACCCCTTGACGTGTTGGTGCACTACTTATAGATACCTGCCCGGGCTCCAGCCACGGGTGCCGCTATACAACTGAAGTGGATCCGCCTGATCCGACGAGACGTCCTCCTACGCGTGGGGTGAATTCCAGCGTGGATAATATCACCACATCTCCGCACCGTCTGTACCTTGACGGGGATCCGTCTGCAGCCGGCAGGCCGCAGTCACTGCTTGGCGTGGCCTCCGAGAAGATAGTCTCTATATAACTGAGGGGTATGAGCCCAGACCCAGGAATCAGGATGCGCGACACTGAGTGTCTCCTTAACTAAACCAAACAGCTAAAGGGGCAGATCTCCTTCTCTAAAGCCTGTCCCTGAAGCAACCACAAACTGGGGCAATGGTAACTGTTATCTGGGGCCTCTGGGGGTAACTAGGCCTAGTGCCAGGGGCTACTGCTCCCTGCACACACACACCCTAACTCACCCTAACACACCCAGCTCCAACTGACACACTGCAAGCCCGCGAAATGTATCTAAATGCGGCTGCCGAGAATCCTTGAGCCTTATTGGCTGGTCTGGAGCACCTGGTGTATTCCTCCCTAAGCCTCATGGAAATTGTAGTCCCGTGGAGGCTGCTATTATATTGGGGCCACGTGCGCGATCCCACTACGCATGTGCGCCACAACTCCCGAGCTTCTTCTGCGCATGCGCGATCACTGCGCATGCGCGCGCAGACACAATGGCGGCCCCCGCTAGCCGGGTGCGCCGCAGAGCCTACCGAGGCTCGGAACGCTCCCTGCTCCGGCCCCCACCTTTGTAAGCAGCCGGCGGATTCCGTCGCTGCCTCCGGCGGCACCCGCGACCGCGCTGCCAGCAAGGAGGGGGGTCTCGGGGAGCCGAAGGGGACCGGGGCTACATAAATATTATGGGAGTATGTAAAGTTACAGACCAGATTAAAATGTGAGACAGCCTTAGTTTTGAAAGAACTTAGACTGGTGGTGGCTGTGAGAGTTTCCGGTAGATTGTTCCAGTTTTGGGGTGCACGGTAAGAGGAGGAGGAACGGCCGGATACTTTGCTGAACCATGGGACCATGAACAGTCTTTTGGAGTCAGATCTCAGATGATAAGTGCTGCATGTGGTAGGGGTGAGGATCTTGTTCAGGTAGATGGGTAGCTTGCCCAGAAAGTATTCGAAGGCAAGACAGGAAAGATGTAATTTGTGCCGACTCAAGTGATGACCAATCTAGTTCTTCGAGCATTTCACAGTGATATGTGTTGTAGTTGCATTTGTTGTGTTGTAGTTATTTGTCAAATGCTCAGCTGCAATATGCAACTGATGCCATAAAACTGCACCACATTTATCAAAGAGAAGCTTTCACAGTATGAGCTGCTACATTTGGTGCAGTGTTTTTTCTTCAGTTTTGTACCTGGGAGACTTTGATACATAGATAAAGTCTCCTGGCTGCAAAACCAGTGGAAAATAATTGAACCGGATTTATTAAGAGGTAGATAGCTTTACTTTCAATGGGATTCCTTTACTTGGCTGTTTTTGCACTGCTTTTGTACTGCTTTTTGCCCAGTTTTACAGACTAAAGACTAATAAACAATTCCATAGCTTCTTCTGTATCAAGGCAGTTTTGGAGCAAAACTGGGAACCATGCCTGCAATTCAGAAAGTATCTTAAGGAGCTTGCGTGAATAATAATAATTTGTTAGTCTTGTATAATTGTCATTCAGACAGTAACCAGTTAGTCCTATCACATTGTGGGCCCCAAGCATACAAATACTAACTGCTTCACAACCATTATCCCACTAGCTGCTGTTTGGGTGGAATTTAAATATAACAACGATATTAATACATCTTATGTATTTGGGCCCTAAATAAAATAATGAAAAACAAAAAAATTGGGGACTGCTGCTGTAAAACAGTTAGTTAACTCCCCCTGTAATTTTTCCGCTAATACAGTCAACAAATGTCATTCATTTTCTTTCTTCCTTTTGCTGTACTAGTTAATGTTGTTATTGAATGTACAATTCCAGTCTCAACCACTTACTGTTCACTAGAGTGTGATGAGTATGATCGCTTATTAACAAACATTTAAGCGCCTTACTCATCTGCAATAAAAATAAAACTGCTACAAATTATCGTTTCTCCTCCTTTTCGGACACCCTGCTAGAATTGGGCTGCCAGGACTTCACGCCAGGATGCCTGGTGAAATGTAATTGTAAAGCAGTTTCAATAAGGCTACAGTATATTATTATACAGTTTGAATAGTGCTACATTATACCGTTTGTATAGTGCTACATTATACCGTTTGTATAGTGCTACATTATACCGTTTGTATAGTGCTACATTATATTTGTATTTGGTGTTTTTGGTTGTGGTTGTTCGTATTGGTTCCTGTATCCTGAAATGTATCCTGATAGATGAATTGCCAGTCTGCGGATTGCTTCATCTTGGCCCCTTCCCCATGTAAGTGATTAATATCTTTCCTATTATTTGTATATATTATGTGTCCACCTGTTCTTTAAGGAATAAAATATCTTTATTATAACGCACGTCTCATTCGATTAAACCCAGAGATAAGAGAGGTTATTATTGTAACCCGGTGTGTATATTATAACCCTGTAAGCTACCGTGACAGGCTTGTAATAAACTGCACCACTGCACCATTATTTATACACCTCTCTCCCAACAACGTCTTTACCCCTCAATAAAAAGCACCCCCACAAATCCTCTATTCACACCCTCTATCTACTCCTTCCTGCTGCTGGGGATCTCCCCTAAGCCTGAACCCAGACATACACACCTGATCTCACCCACGCCTCCCTGCCATCTCTTCCCCTGTAAATGTTGTTAACCTTCTGATTTAATACTGACTAACGTTAAAACTCACCCCACAAGTTAAGCATCCCAACAGCCTGCACTCATGGTTACTATCCCACATTCGGCCACTCCTACCACCCATTGTGGCCAAGCACTGCCATACGCAGCACTTATTCCCTCACCTGCTGTCTCTGTACGTCTCCCATCAAACATCTTAGATTGTAAGCTCTTCGAGGCAGGGATTTCCTTTCCTATTGTCTGATTTTGCTGCACTTACTGTATTATTATAATTCGCTGTACTGTATTCTTTGTGAAGCGCTGAGTACACTTTTGGCGCTATATAAATAAAGACATACAATACAATTAGAATAATAACTCCATAACCATCACATAACGTGTTTCATAGCTCCATGGCTTTTAAAACTTGCCACACAAAACGACACAGCGTGAGCGTTAAGAGAGTTTGTGTCATTTTGCAGACCTGGAGAAAAACCCCTGTAAGCTTATTTTCAATTATACAATGCTGTTTATTTTCACTGTCACCTGCTATATGGCGTTTTCTACCCATCAGCCTCCCTGCTGTTTCATCCCACTCATGTCATCCTACTGTTCCATTCTTTCTCACACCTACACACTTTTCCGGTCGCTTCGCACAAATCTATAAGCATTGCCTCGTTCCCCTTTCGAGCTTCTTTAACCGGTTTCCCACCTTGCAGGGCAGATTCAATACAAATTCAATAGTTGTTTCATTATTCTGCCTTTTATCCTCTCTTGAACCAGTTTTAACTACTTCCGTTCGGAAAACTGAAACCTAGAATCACTGATCCGCCTTACAAGTTCTCATTGCTTGGTAGATGCAGTATACAGTATTTAAAGGGACAGCCCTTTATTGCACTTCTTATTGCAAGTAAACTAATGGCAGCAACATGTTTAATGGATAGATCTTTGTGGCCGATACCGTTTTCTAAAACCAATAATGTACAGTATTTGAAAATAACTTCTTAATGTTGAGTTGCTCACATGAAACGTATTGATATGAAGTAATATTTCCAAAGATTCTTAAATATTGACTTTGCTGCTATGAATTGCTATTTAAAGCAGCAATCCGCTCTACTCCCCCATAAAAATAGATGTCTCCTCTCTTTTTACCATTAAAAAGTCCTTTTTGTTGCTGTTTTAGTAATTCTGCCCTTTTTTAATTCTGTTGTTGACAATTTGTCTCCCGGGGGATGTTAAAATGGCTGCCGCATTTTACATGAGTACAACAAAGGTTGCCATGGTAAACGTGGATGCCAGTGAAATAATAAACGGGTAAAAACTCTGAAATAAGCCTAAGATAGTTCATGCAGTGCTGATCTATTTCTATCCGGTTGTGATGACTGTATTTTTGTTTTTTGGGGGTTACTGTTGCTTTATCACAACCATGTTCAGTGGAAGACATACTGGACACCTAACAAGCTCCTATTGAACCCCCAATAGGTCTGCCTTGGCGTTGGCTCAGGGACTTACAACAATTTTGGCCAAAAATGTCAAACTAAAAGACCATTTTACTTATTAGATATTTATACATATATATATATATTTAGGCACTGTACCGTGTATGAGTCTCACTGGATGTGCTAAAAACTGAGCTTTGTCTGTGTTTTATGTTCTGTCTCTGGTTTTAAAATGTTCAGTGGAAGGTTGGATTTGCTGCAGCATTCTTTCTATAGTCGGATACAACGCTGTATGTCGTTGCTCTTCAACTGACGGCACACAAACGGCCTTGATGTGAACCAATGTGGCCTATTCTACAGTGCCAGATTCCGCTGTTGCTGGTTACTGTAGTGACCAGCACCAGCGCGTTTCATCATGATTTGATTGCTGTTACTGGTTGCAGCGGTGACTGACAGGTCAGTTAGTACTGCACCACTTACTCTGGCGTGTAGGAAATAAATCGGAGGGGGGAGGGGGGTAAGGGGTTAGGAGATGGGAGTGATGGGGAGTGCTTCAGAACTCCGAGGAGGGGGGTGGGAAGAGTATGGGAAGAGTATGTGTGTATCAGTGTCTGCGTGTGTCAATGGCACAGGTATATTTTATATTACGTCCTGCTTTGTACTGCAGTTTGCTAAATTTCACCTTGTGCGAGATCCTGCAAAGTAAACTGCTGCTCTACTGCTCTGCCCATTTTACGTAGCGCCAAGTGCAGTGATGCCGTATTTCATTGTTTCAGCATCACAGCCACAAAGCTATGAAAGAGGTTCAGCTGCCACGATGGGAACTAGCCATTTACCTGCTTCTTTTGCTGGGTGTCCACTTCTACTCATTTTATGAAGTCTACTTAGTTTCTAGAGGTAAGAGTACATTTTTAGCACTGTATATATAGCATTTAGTGTAAAATATTTTCTTTTTGGCAATGTTCCTAAGGGCTCGAGCACACACGGGGCTTCGCGACACTGTGTGGCTGCATGCGTGCGTCCACGCCTCAGTCTGCTGGCGATGTATGATCATCCCCAGCAGACGGAATGATACGCAGGGGAGCAAGCGGGCGGACGAGGGAGCGAGCGGGCGGGCGGCGGATAAATAAATAATGTATTAATATAATAATAAATATGTGAGAATAAATAATAAATAAAATAATAAACCCCTTCCTCCAGCAATTTCAGCAGCCGATCAATGAAAACGTCTGGACATTGATTGGCTGCTGAAACTGACGTTGCGCTGCTGTAGCCTGGAATCACAGTTTGGAAAGACTCCAGCTATAGCAGCAGCGACGACGCCTAGCTTCGCAGCCAATGGTAGTTTCAACAATGAACACTACCATTGGCCGCAAGGGGTCGGTGTCGAACGCGCGCACGTCGTGCAGCGCTGTGTGTGCTCCAGCACTAAGGGGTTCAGCAGCACGAGGGAGCATCTTGGAGATGGTCTTAAGGATTTTAGTTTTTAGTTGGAATATAATGTCAAATATGTACACACATTGTCTGTTTCTTTAATTTCTGTTCATTGAAGGACTGTTTATTCCCTTAACGTTAGAAATGGTGGTACTGATGTTTTTTTCGTTGCCATGTTATTTTTAAGATCTGGGAAGTCTCGCTTAGTTGATTACGGAGCAGATTTTTTTAAATTTTCTTATAGAATATGAAGAGGATCTTGACCAAGAGTTTGGTCTGGAAAGAGGTGCATCTTTCTGGGGGTTAAAAAAGGTGAGTCTAACCAATGTTGCCTGATATTTAATTTCAAGCGGCAATCTGTACGGGGACCAAAATGACCTAATGCCAGTGACATGCTAACGTGGTTAATCTGGGGGATTTATCCCCTTTTTTGCCCAAATCTGCCACATCTAAGTATTTTATTATGGAAACATGGTGAGCTGAGGCTTGGGCGAGGTTTGATTTACTCTGGCTACTGTCTATTGTCTGATGCAGGGGTGGCCAACTCCAGTACTCAAGAGCCACCAACAGGTCCGGTTTTAAGGATATCCCTGCTTCAGCACAGCTGGCTCCATCAGAATGTGCTGAAGCAGGGATATCCCCAATACTTGCCCTGTTGGTGGCCCGTGAGGACTGGAGTTGGCCACTGCTTGTCTGATGTCACTGAGTGTTCAGCAAGTGCTCACATGAATGCAGACGTCGCTTCCATTACTTCTGAGATTTGTGCAAGTGACAGGGACTGAATCACTGCTGCTGATTTGTCATATACATTATATGCCCTCTGATTAATATAGATATTGACAGGTCTTTAAATGTGCAACAGCTGATATTGTGCTACAAATTTATTTTTTTTGTCAATGAGTATAACCTCCCCTCAGTGTGCAGGTCAATGTTTTAATGCGTGGGAGGGAAGACATTCTTTGTGACAGCCCTAGGCGCAACTTTAAAACATTAAAATGATGTCCTTCCAGATCTATAGACTTATTCTCCAACATGCAGTGTGTAACTTTACCTGGCAGTGCACATTCTGATCTTTAGACAAGTCCCGGTTCTGTGATGGAGGTTGCAGGTTACTTAGAGCCATTGCTTCTGCTAATTAGATTAAGCTGCCTGAGCTGTCTCGGG
This sequence comes from Ascaphus truei, assembly GCF_040206685.1. NCBI lineage: Eukaryota > Metazoa > Chordata > Amphibia > Anura > Ascaphidae > Ascaphus > Ascaphus truei. Next base: position 47,273,337 of record NC_134486.1, on the reverse strand, counting down.
AAATCCATTGAACAGGTTAAATGTTAACAAGGACATCACTGTCCTAAGAAATATGCTTGTAGAAGAAAAAATAAATCGTTGGCTAGAGATGCATTATTCCTGTATTTTGAATAGTAAGAAATAAAGACTTGAAACTGGCATTAAAAATGCAATGTGGCGGGGCGTGTCGATGACGTCATCCAGGACAATCGGGTAGAGGGAAGAGCTCTAGAGACCCTTCTGAATAAACCTAGTTTTAAGGAGTTTTAGCCTGACCAACAACTTATAAAAAGCCCCTAAAGGGTTCCTAAACCCGGCAGGATGGCAAATAAAGGGAAAAATCCCCCGACCCAGGGAGTTAGCAGCTTTTTTACCCCCACAAAGCGGCCCACTGAGGCGGGAGGAAAGCGGCAAGATGGCGCCCAGACTCCGGGCCCACGAGGCAAACAAGGCCTCCCGGACCCAACAAGCCCCGCCGAGTCCCCCCCACCCGCAGATGGAGGAATCACGAAGGTGTACCTGGAGGAACTACACGCCAAGCTCCAGCGCTCACTACAAGCTAACATTAAGGAAGCGGTGGCTGAAATTAGGCAAGACATCCATGGCCTTCAGGAGCGTACCACCACGCTAGAAACCAGACTCGACGAGGCCCTGCATCATCAATCAGAGGCTGACGATGAAATCATACGCTTGGGCCACGAAATCAATACCTTACGGGATGGCCTGGAAGACCAGGAAAACAGGGATCGCCGCCAGAACCTATGCATCCGCGGCATCCCTGAGGCGGTGCTACCCGCGCACCTGCGGGCCTACCTGGTGGATTTCATCCTACTCCTATGCCCAGACCTCGAGCCACTAGACCTGGAGATTGACAGAGCGCATAGAGCTCTGGGCCCACGCTCTGAGGACCCTAATCGCCGGCGGGACGCGATCGTGCGATTACATAGCTACTCAACTTAAGACAAGCTGATCGGAGCTAGTAGGGAGAGAAACACGATCGCGTTCCGAGGCGAACAGCTACAGGTCTACAACGACCTTTCTAAACTAACTGTTGATCGCCGCAAGGCTCTTCGCCCCCTAAAATTACTCCTGAGAGAAAAAGGGATAACATACAAATGGGGATTCCCCTTCAAATTGGTTGTCTCCCACAAGGGCAAATACCTAACAATAAGGCATCCCGAGGACATGGAACATCTTGCTAAAGTCCTGGGCCTTCCAGATGATCCCTTCCAGCCTGCCCACTCAGATGGTGACCGGACCCGAGAGAAAGACGACATACCTGTGTGGACCTCGGAGAGAATCGCGGGACAAAGGCAATCCCGAGAAAAATAAGGGGCCATACAGATCTAGCCACAACTTCCATTCGGAAGAATACCACCATCCTACCCACAAAAAACAGCCCTCAAATGGCGCCGGGTGCATCCTTACCTCCCCACGTGGCCTTCCCTCGATCCAAGGCTCATCGGAGACCTTGCCCAGATACAGGCTGACAGCCAGCCCCAGCCGCCTCAACGATGACAAACCAGCTACTGGACACCGAATAGCTGAATCCGGAGCCCCACAGCGGATCACGATTCCCGCCTGACTGAACGGCGACACCAGCTCCGCAGTTCCCCCAAGATGGCGTCCGGAACGTCCATACCTTCCCACGTGGATCTCCTCCGATCCGCGGTCACTCAGCTGCCTCGCTCATCAAAATGGCGCCCGAGGAGGCCTCACACCATCGAGACGATCCCCGCCAACCCCAGACGAGCTCCGACTGACGTCATCACGATGCGCGACAGGCTTCCACCAGCGACGGCTGTATCACCTGAACATGGCGACGGCTGTATCACCTGAACATGGCGACGGCACCCTGCACAGACCATCAGACTTCCCCGGCGGCAACCCCCCGAAGGTCCCCTCTTCACTCCCTTTTCAATCCCGGTTCCGGTTTCCCCAGCGCTCCCCCACATCGACCGCGGGGGCTTTGCCAATTTGTCTGCCCCTGCTCAGGATGCCCTGACCCCTTCCCCCCCCCCCCCCCCGCGAGAGTCCAAGCAGCACAAGTCGGATATCCAGCAGACAAACGCCGAAAGACAGGGTTTGTACAATTGTTACACCAGCACACATGTCCCGACCACCTTCCCCCACATGTTCCAAGGTCAGCAATGTTCCCCCCTCCGACCCAAAGCCGCGCTACCCCCCAATAGCAAGTTAATCAAGAGGAGCCCCCAACCCCTTCTCCCCCCCACCCCGAACCCCCTCCCTCCCCCCTCCCTCCTCCCCCCCAATAACAAGTCCATCACGATGAGTCTCCGAACCCTCCTCCCCCCCAACCCGAACCCCCTCACCCCCCCTCCTCCTCCCCCAACCCCCCCCCCCCTCCTCCCCTTCCCCCCCTCCCCACATTTTGTATCGCCCCCCCTCCCCCCCTCCACCCCCTCTCCCTCTCTCTGCCCCCCACTTCCTCAGCCATTCCTTCCCTACTCCCCCCACCACACTCCCCCCACCAAGAATCTACCCCGCTCCCCCACAAAAACTGATTCCAACTACAAAGAGCAAAGAGTGCTGAACACCAGCCTAGCTGCAGAGAGCAGTGGGTGGATGGAAGCTTCAAAACTTTGTGAACTCCTAATGACTAATTGAATGCGCTCTGCACACCCTGTATGTGACCTGCGGAATATAGCTAAACTCACTCATGCCCCCCCCAGATCCTCCACCTCCCCCCCTGCCCCATTCCTCCTTTTACCAACCTCCCCCCACAAAAAAGAAAACGCCCCCACAACAATATTGCCCAATACATGCAAAAAGAGAGATGGATGGTCTCTTATTACATCCCCACAGTATAAGCTAGGAAAGCGGCGCCGTACCAACACTGATCACTACGTGATACAGGCGGTCTGTACAGGTCCAGCCACCACATGCTGACCCCAACCCTTATCTTACGCATACACCCCCCCTTTCCCCCCCCCCCCCCCCCACTGCCAAAGAGAAAAACCTGCCTAAGGTAACACATACCACTCTCACTCTAACAGGTGCCTAGAATCTATAGCCTCTCGTAGATGCTGCAAATGTCTGACCGGTCTGTGATATGTATTGTATTGTATATCTTATATGCTTTATATGCTTTCTGCTGTTCAAAAAGAACACTAAGTGGGAAGGATATGCGAAACTACTCCTCCCCCCTCCCCCCCCACTGACCTCCATACCCCCCCCCTTTTTTCCCTTCATACCCCCCCAAGGTTCATCTCCTTCCTGAGATACCCGAGCTCCACCACCCCAAAGGAGCCCAAGAGATTACAGTTTTGTATCAATATTGCTTATAGCTAACCTGACTGTTACTGTACACGTACTGTATACTCGATATGCTTCATATTGTCTGAAAGGAATACTATGCAGGACAAGTATGCGCACTATCCAATACTCCTCCCACCCCTGATTCCCCCCCCCTCCAGTCTTCCCCCCCCCTCCCCTCCCCCCCCCCTCCTCACTCTCCCCCTCCCTTCAACACTCACCCTCAGACCTGTGCAAACCCTCACCTACACCCCATCTCCCCCCATAACCCCCCCACTATGCCTACACCTCACTGAAAGGGGAAACAAAGGAAGATCCCTACCCTTGAGCTCATACGCGCGCAAGGGGAAAAAGGGGCCGGGGCCTCACAGACCCTACCAGCCCTGCGGCGTTGGGTACCCTAGGAACCTTCCCAGTTATGACACACCAGAGTAAGTAGGCTCGGGCGTAACTTCATATAACTAAGGGTCTCCCCCTGGCCCGCCTTTTCTGGAGACTGTTGTCGGACCCGCCCCCAAGGGTCTTAAACCACACCAACCGGCCTTTAGGTCAGACCGGTTTCATACCTTTCAGACCCCATCCGGGTCTACCTTCCTCCCTTTTTCCACCCGCTGTCCCTATCCCAGCGGTCCCCCACCCACCCTAACCCCCCTGCCCATTTGACTGCCCACCTCTAACCTTTGCTCAAAGACTACACATAGCGAACGTTAACAATAGATATAATGTCCCACCAAAAAGCATTAAAGTTTGTATCCCTAACTGTTAAGGGCCTACACAATACCAGAAAGCGACGCCTGGCCCTACAGGAAATCAAGAGATCGGGGGGGGATGTAGTTTTTCTCCAGGAGACACACTTCACGTCTCAGGAGCCCCCCAAAACATTTGAACATGCGTACCCGTTGAGCTATTTCTCATCATATAGTAGCAAGCGCAGAGGGGTTGCCATTCTGATCCGTCAGGGCACCCCATTTAATTTAACAAAAATCCAGGCAGATCCAGAGGGAAGATTTATTGTAGTCTATGGCTCACTTTCAGGCTCGACAATCGCCCTTATTAACCTATATGCCCCAAATGAGAACCAGACAGGATTCCGAAAAAAAAGTTCTGGAAGAAATTGACCCACAATACCTATCCTCTCTGCTTATTGCAGGCGATCTAAATATGGCTCTCAACCCCAGAGAAGATAAATCGAGCCTCCCAGGACGACAACACTCCACCCAGTCACAAAGACTGGGGAAAAAATTTAAGGACATTATGGGAGACTTCTCTCTTATGGACATCTGGAGAACACAACATCAGGGGCAAAGGGATTACACCTTTTACTCGGCCCCTCACCAGACATATTCCCGTATAGACTACTTCCTTGCTACAAAGAACATTCTAGAAGCCACCACAGACTCAGATATCGGCCCAATCACGTGGTCAGATCACGCTCCTATCACCATGACACTATCCATTCCATTCGTGAAAACGATCTCATATTGCTGGAGACTTAACGACTCCTTATTGAATCACTCTGGGACAGTATGGAAGCTCAAAAAATCCCTTAAGGAATATTTCCGAATAAATACAGGCTCCGTCTCGTCTCCGGCAGCCCTATGGGAAGCCCATAAGGCAACAATCAGAGGACATTTCATCTCGATTTGCCTCCCATCGGAAAAAAACTAAACTCAAACAAACCAAAGAGCTAACAGACAAAATAATCAGCTTAGAACAGCAACACAAAAATAACCCTTCCCGGAGAATTTATAAACAGCTGACTTCTGCTAGAAATGATTTAAGAATAATTCAATTGGAAAACGTAGAAAAAGCTCTTAAATGGACGGGTCAGAGGTATTATGATAAGGGGAACAAGGCTGATAGACTTCTTGCTAGCAAGTTACGAGGCATACAAAAAAGGTCACAAATAACGGCGATCCGGAATAGTGCTGGTGAGCTCTTATACAAGGAAAAAAAAATTGCAGAGGAATTTACTAAATTCTATACTAAATTATACAACCTAAGGGCCCACTCTGCTATCCCAGACTCGAAAGAGCTATTGGCTGCTATTGACTACCTAGCAGAGGAGGAAAGCCTTATCCTGAACGCCACAATAACGGCGGAAGAATTAGAAATGGCCGTCAAGGCCTCAAAAATCTCTAAAGCACCGGGCCCTGATGGTTTCACGAATGCCTATTACAAGAAATTTCTCCCCATTTTGTCCACTCACCTATTACAATTGTTCAACTCATTTCTAGAAGGAAGTCCTATCCCATCTTCAATGTCGTCCGCCAATCTGGCCATAATACTCAAAGAAGGGAAGGACCCCACCCAATGTGGAAGTTATAGGCCAATCTCACTGTTGAACAATGACCTAAAACTATATAGTAAAATACTGGGGAACAGACTTAATCCAATCCTCCCGAGACTAGTACACATGGATCAGGTCGGGTTTGTCCTGGGCCGCCAGGCCTCAGACAATACCCGTAAAATCATTAATTTAGTTGACCATGCCCACCTCTCAGATTCAAAAGCAATGTTATTAAGCCTCGACGCAGAGAAGGCATTTGACAGAATTGACTGGCTATTTCTAGACCAAACATTGAAAAAATTTGGGTTCAGAGACTCATTCCTGAAGGGGGTCCAAGCGCTTTATCAAAATCCGTCAGCCTCAGTAAGACTAACAGGAGGTGGACCCGAACGAATTCACATTAGAAATGGAACCCGACAGGGATGCCCCCTCTCCCCTCTCCTCTTCGCTCTCACGATTGAACCACTGGCGACTAGAATAAGACAAAACCCGAACATCCAAGGTATCCCCATTGTTAACGAACACTACAAAATTTCCCTATTCGCTGATGACATCATCCTGACCTTGACCAGGCCCCTAACTTCCCTCCCCAACCTCCAGATGGAACTGACGGAATTTGGGAAGGTATCGGGTTATAAAATCAACAGCGACAAATCAGAGGCCCTAAATCTCAGTCTCCCCGACCCCGTAGTCAAGCTCCTTAAACTAAATTTTAGCTATCGATGGTGTCCCTCATGCATTAAATATCTGGGAATTAATGTATCTAGGCACTATCGGGACCTATACCGGGATAACTACCCGAAACTGTGGGACCAGATCAAAAAAGATCTAGATCGGTGGGAAGGTTATCAGATCTCATGGATCGGGAGGATGATCTCTACCAAGATGAATATACTCCCAAGAATGTTGTACTTTTTTCAGACACTCCCGATCCAGGTTCCGGCCGCTGATCTAAAATATATACAGAATAGATTACTCCACTTCATTTGGCAGGGTAAGAGACCCAGAGTCGCCAGATCGGTCCTGATGACCACTAGATCCAGAGGAGGGATGGGGGTACCTGATCTATATAAATACTACCTAGCTGCACAGCTCAAGCAGGTAGTAATGTGGAACTCAGACCCGACCCACTGTTGCTGGGTAAAAATGGAAACTCAATGTGCCAAATTGCCTTCTCTGCAAGCCTGCCTCTGGAGCCTGGACAGAGGAGATGGTCACTTACACAATCTTAAATTACAGACCTCACGCTTTACGTGGGACATCTGGTCAAGATGCAAACATAAATATAACCTCTCCTCCACAAGCTCTCAACTCACCCCACTCGTCAATAACCCCAAATTCCCCCCGGGATGTGGATCTAAACTGTTCGCCCACTTTAACACACGGGGTATAGAGGCGATTGTCGATCTACTGAGCCTAGGGAAGCTCCTGAGCTACCAAGAACTGAGGACCAAATTTAAAATCAGAGAATTGGACACCTTCAAATACCTCCAAATTAGAAACTTTGTACGAACTACCTGCCCTCTTCCAGAATACCCCACTCTCAATACGTTCGAAAACCTGTGTGAGGTCAAGACCTACCAGAAGGGTCTAATCTCGGATATATATAACGTACTAATGCACACAACGACCCCCACACAGCATGATTACATGCTCAGATGGTCAGCCGACCTGAACATTAATATAGAAAGAGAGACTTGGGAAGAAATCTGGCAGGCAGCTTCAGAAACTTCCCTATGCACTACAATTAAAGAAAATATTTACAAGATCATGTTCGGCTGGTATCTTACCCCAGCACGATTAAACCAGATCTACCCTCTGGCTTCAGACCAATGTTGGAGAGGCTGTGGTAATAGAGGGGACATGGCCCACATCTGGTGGACCTGTCCAGAAATTGTGAAATACTGGGCCAAAGTCCAAATTCTGATAAAAGAGGTCACTGACCTAGAAGTTCCTATTGAACCACTGACCTACCTGTTGGCTGCACCTATGCCGAACATAGTCCGACCCACCAGGAAATTAATATCATTCATTCTTACCGCGGCGAGATGCTGTGTTGCGGCCTCCTGGAGGAAAACGGCAGCGCCGGCACTGAGCACGATTAAAAAACGAATTAGCGAGGTAATGATCATGGAAAGGCTTACTGCCACCGTTAGGCAAAAAATCCCCGCCTTCGAGGATATCTGGGAACCTTGGTTCCTCCTCACCAGAGATCGTCAACCAAACCCAACAAGACAGAGGCCTATCCTCTCCCCATAAGGGACTCAGAGACGACCCCAAACAGAGAATCACTCACTAGTCAAATTGGCTACCCTCCTTGTCTTACTCCCTCCCCTCCCCTTCTCTCCCCCCCCCTCTCTCCCACCCCCCCCCCTCTCTGTCTTCACTCTCTGAAGACACCATCCTCCCCCTTTTCCTCCTGACAACTGCGGTTGCCACTCTGTTTCCCCCCCCCAAAAAAAATGTTGCCTTGAAAAATGTTAGGCTATGTTAATTGTCTTGAAAACTGTAATACCTAACTGCCTAATAAAAACATTGGGGAAAAAAAAAATGCAATGTGGCATTGTTACAAAAAGGCAACTTGATCAATCAAAGCTAATTATTAAAGACTGGCCCATATTTACTAAGTGGCACTAAGATGTTAAGACTCCATACAGCCCACTCACCTGACTTTCATCTACATTGTACTAATGATGTGTCCTCTTATAAAAGTAGTTACGTACTGTAAATGTGCTGTAAGATAAGGCAACGCAATATCGTTTCTCCCAGTGAGGTATACCATGAATTTCCACAACTTTTTACCAATATCGGCACATACTGAATGTTATCACAAACAATCCAAACGTTTGAAAATCTCGAATTCTATGTACAGTATACGCATACTTTTACATGTATGTATAGATGTGAGGGTTTATAGTTTGATGTTGGGGGCAGTTCTGCTTTAACAATATCTACAGCAGCTCTTCACATGTTAAAAATGCTTCTGTTTATGTAAAGGATCCAACAGACTTTGAATGGAGCTTCTGGATGGAATGGGGTCAGTGGCCTCTGATATGGCTCATGCTGGGACATGTGGTGGTTTCACAGCTTGCCAGAATTTTCTTTGTCAAGGTATGTATTGTTCATATATCCATTAGGTAAGAGTTGGAAGCAGCAGCACTGCTTGTAAATTGTGAGTTATTTTTCATACTTTTACCTCCTACTACTCATACTTTTACAATCCTACATTTAACATTTTATGATTATTATTTTTTTCTTTTAGATCTGATTTTACATTTTGTTTATTTAAAAATAAATGAAAGATTGTGTTGGAACTTCATACAATGTCGCTCCCGTGCTCGCTGAACATCATGCAAACCATTCCCTTTCTGTCTTTTAATGCCCCCACATTAACTTAATGAAGGATTAAAGCATAAGTGAAATGGAGAGTTAGGAATACTGTAACAAAGAACATAAAGTGAAATCATTTTTATTCCGAGCATATTTTTATTACACTGAAATAAGACACTTTATTTTTTTTATCTTGCACTTGTATTTGTGTTTTTTTATGTACTTGTTAGTGCATTAGAGTTTAGTCACTGAAAACAATGGAATACTAAAGGAGCACCCCAGGGAACACTATGCTTTTGTTTTGTTTAATAGGTTTGAAGTATGGGATCTCTGGATTCTGAACCATGTTGGCTTCAGCTCCTGGAACCCCTTGCTCCCCAAGATACTTGCCTCGGAAGGTGCTGTCGGTATCTCTCTGCAGTTTAAAGCTCCTGCATGACGTGGGACAATAGGAAAACACAAGGGATGATGTCACAGCCTCCTATTGGCCAGCAGGACGTGAGACTTTTAAACCGCCTTATTGTGAACCCAGCCAGGGCTACTACCGGCAGCATCTACAGAGGTAGTTATCTCGGGAAGCACGGGGTCCCCGTACTGAAATCATCACGGTTCCGCTCCAGAGACCCCATGAAAAAAATCAGTGTTGCATGGAGTGCCTTTTTAAAGTACTACAAATATGTAATATTAGAGCATTTTAAGTTACTTAAGCTTCACTTTCTAAAATAAAGCACATATAAGTGTTGATGGTAAAAGATTTTGTTCATGTTGTGTATCTTTATCTAATTGGCCTCTTTTAAAAGAAAAGTAGTAATTATTATTTATCCCTTCCTATTACACCCACTGCTACATTATGTTACAAAGTGGCGATAGCTGTAATTATCCGATGCTGCAACTGCAATGCAAGCTAGGAGAAACCATAGCAGAAGTACAGCATTTCTTATAGATGTAGCCAGGTCCCCCCTGCCTGTCACCCCCCCCCCCTCACCTTGCCGGCGATCGCGGGTGCCGCCGAGCCCCATGGCGGACCCGTCGGCCGGGTGCAGGAATGGGGGCGGATAGGAGCTTGTGTGGGGGTTGCCGGGGATGCGTGCGACCGGTTGCTAAGGCCGCAGTTGCGTCGCGAGGGCTCCCGGCGGCTCCCAGTGCAGGGCGCCGCCATGTTGGACTGCGCACGCATGCGCAGTGGGTATTTCAGCGCGGTGAGCAGACGGGACGTTCGCGCATGCGCAAAGGAAGTGCGCGCGAGGTGCCAATGGGAGAATAGCTCCCAAGAAGAATACAGTCCCCCAGGGTGCACAGGGGCAGAGTCGGTTGACGCCAGGTAGCCAATAGGGCTGTAGGATCTCCCTGCAGGGGAGATTGGATACATTTGGTGCGCTGAGCCCACGTTAGTCGGCGTCAGGAGCAGCTAGGGGAAGGAGGTAGGGTGCAGGAGTCAGTGACTTCCTGTACTAGGCCAGCAGGCCCCCCCTAGGCCCCAGACAGCCCTGAGCCATTGTGTAGCTTGTTGTGCTATAGGGACAGGCCCTAGATAGGGACACTGCCCCATTAGCTATTTGGATAGTCAGGGACACAGCGCTGAAGCCGTGCAGCCCTGCGAGGTGGGTTCTGGGCTCAGAACGCCACCAAAGACACTGAGACTAAGGTGATATTATCCACGCCGGAATTCACCCAACGCGGTGCGGAGGACGACGTCGGATCGGGCGGAATCCCTGTCATAGTCTGCGGAACGCGGGGTGGGAGCCCCGGGCAGGTTTCATATCAACAAGTGCACCAACGATCCTACATATATTGTTAATACAGGACTAGTGGCTGTGCAGTCACACATATCTCCCTTTAAGGGTGCGGGACATATTGTGTGGGGTTATTGGACACGGGGTGGGATCACCTGGTGTAGGTGGGAGCGTCCTGCGAGACGCAGTAGTCAGTGTTTCCTCTAGAGAGGGACACCTGTTGATTTATGAATACGTACATGCTATGCAGTAAAACCAGTTCTGTTTCACATCTTTTTGCTTAATGTGATTGTTTCCTGTGAGGGCCTCCTCCTACTCCGTTGGGATCCCTCCCAGGTGGAGGCGTTGCACCACGAGATCATATTATATGTATGTAACCCAGGCTCCCCAAGCGGAGGCTTAGGCTCCTGTGAGCCACACAGGTTACACAGCAGGTAGTAGTGTCTGTATTCACAGGGAATACCCATTACATTTGGAGGCGCTGCTGAGAGAGCCCTGGGGTGCTCTATTCAGTAGTATCCTATCAGTCAGCATGTCTGCGCTCACGCCCAAACAAGTAGCCGACTGGGCCGAAAAGCTAGGAGAGCTCCTGCGACACGTAATCACCGTAGACAGGGTACCTGCCGATGTATCCATGTTTACTGTCTGCAGCGCAGTAAAGACATTACCTGGTCTGGCGGGCGCCCGCCTCATCAGCAAGCACTACAACATTGACCGGCAAGAGAACTCCCTATTGCTGGCCACCGAACAAGCTATACCCCCTGATAGAGGCCCACGAGTAGTGTATCTACCAGAGACTTTACCGCAAGGGTGCCCGCTAATCTACCCTGGAACCGTTTCCAGTCACGTAACTTCCCTTACCAGAGATGAGGGTTGGGAAGATAAAGATATAGCCACCAGTACACCCATCAGATCAGACATATCCCTACCCCGAGTGACTTTCTCTTCTGATGCTAGGCAAGGGGCCACCAGCTCGGCCGGTAGTCCGCCAACATCACCGGTCCATAACCGGTTAGTGAACAGCTTCACCCCAACACCTAACAGTCAGGGAGCGGGGATCGCAAGTTCCTCAGACAGTGGCGGCTCCATGCTAGGAGTGACATTCCCGCAGCTTGTGGAAGCTATAAATACGTCCGCCCAAGCCCACACTTACAGGAAGTTGAAGGCGTTTTCAGGAATGGTTCCTGTCCCCGCAGGCGAAGAAAGCATCGAATCTTGGATGGAACACACCCTCAAGGTGATCGATGAATGGCCCTGCTCTGAAACGGTCAGACGTCAGAGAATCCTGGAAAGCTTCCGACCCCCAGCAGCCACCATGGTCAGTGCACAGCGCGTCCAAGACCCTGATCTCTCTGCTCATCAGATGGTAGACTTGTTAGTCCAGATCTATGGCAAAGATGAAGAGGAGAGTGAGCTGTGGTTTAAATATTACGGTCTCCGACAGAAGGAGAAGGAAGACCTGTCAGACTTCCTTCAATGAATCCAGCTGGTCCTGTGGAAATTGCGAACTTGCGGCCTGATCCTAGCCTCAGAGATGGACGAATACCGGCGCAAGCAGTTCCTCCGAGGGGCCATTCCCACGCATCACATCATGATCATGATCAGGTGCTCACTAATGGAGGGGCCTATACCAAGCTGCATACAGGCACCAAGGTCAAAGAGCCCCCTGCGAGTGACATCCCGGGAGCCTCCGCTCGCCGGATCAAGAAACCTGTCAAAGAGGAAGAGGAGCCACCCAAGTCGCCCTCTGCGAAAGGCCCGGACTTCGGGGAGATCCTCCCCCACTTACCCAAGACGACTGGATCCTAAAGATATCGTCTGCTATGGCTGTGGACAGAAAGGCCATTTCTCCAGAGAGTGCCCTGATGGAGTCACCCAAGAAAAGAAAACGGCCAGTAAAGGAAGCTTGGTTAGGTCTATGATCTGTCGAATACAGACCACAGAAGCCAAAACAACCGAGGCCACCCCTGCGCCTCCCGAAGCTCCTACTGACCTGAGCCCAGACAATGGAACTCCGGTCGGGGATGGCTACTGTCAGGTATGTCCCTCTGCCATCGTGCGTGTGGTAGTAGGAGTCTATGCCTCTGCTTTACTGGACACCGGGTCCCAAGTGACCATAATATACCGACAATTCTACGACCAACACCTTAGTCACTGTCCCTTGCGGTCGGCGGAACATATGAAGGTGAGGGGGTTGAGCAATGAAGATTACCCCATCGATGGGATTGTGAGAGTTCAACTGGAGATACTTCAATTGAATACCGGCAAGAAACATCCCATGCCATGTGGAGGCAATGGTATGCCCGAAGCCTCAAGGACAGTGTCAGTATCCGGTCATCTTGGGAACAAATACGGATATAGTGCGAGCCGTAATCAGAGCCTACCTGAAAGAAACCAATGAATTGCCGATGGCCAATCCACTCCTTGACCCTGTACTGAGAGAGGAGTGCAACAGAGTATATGTCTTAGAGCGTCACAGGGACCTCTACAATCGTCAACGCGGACTGACAACCATTTTACCAGGGGGAGTGCAACGCCTGACTGTCTGGTGCCGTTATCCAGATTGAGATGAGACCGATCATCTGTTCTCTCTGGAGAGTGCCCCTGAGGAAGAGACCCAGAGAGGGTATATGGTAATACCCGAAGTGAGAGAGTGGACGACCCGAATTCCTCTACGAACCTACGTGTATGTTCAAAATATCTCTCCATTTCCGATGGACATTGATGTAGGACAAAGTCTGGGCAGCATATATCCCATCAGCCCGGTAGGAACAGTGCCCCAGGTGAACGCCGCTGCAGTGGGTGAACAGTTAGTCGATCTGGACTTCAACTTCGGAGACTCGACGCTGCCAACTGAGTGGAAGGATCGACTGACGGCCAAGCTGAATGAAAGAAGGATGGTATTTTCCACCAGCGATATGGATGTGGGCCGCAGTCGCAGCGCCCAACACACCATTAGGTTGAGTGACGCCACTCTGTTCCGTGAACGCTCTCGTCGCATCGCCCCCAGGGATGTGGACGATGTAAGGAACGTCCTGAAGGAAATGGAGACCACTGGAATATTGACGGAGTCTCTGAGTCCTTATGCATCACCCATAGTGGTGGTAAGAAAGAAGAATGGATCTGTAAGATTGTGCGTCGATTATCGAACTCTGAATAATCGTACGATACCCGAGGAATCTGTAACGTGCTGGTCATCACGGACCATTACACCCGGTATGCTCAGGCCATCCCCACAAAAGACCAGAAGGCCATCACAGTCGCAAAAATACTATGGGAGAAGTTCTTTATTCACTACGGTCTTCCAAACCGACTTCACTCCGACCAAGGGCGAGATTTTGAGAGCACTCTGATCCGAGAATTACTCAAAATGCTGAACATCGCCAAATCCCGGACGACTCCGTACCACCCCGAAGGAGATGCTTTGCCTGAATGATTCAACAGGACCTTGTTGAACATGTTCGGAACCCTGAAGGGTGCACAGAAAACGGAATGGAGTCGACACGAAGAAGCTTTGGTACACGCGTACAACTGTACTCGCCATGAGTCCATTGGATTCTCCCCATACTTCCTCATGTTTGGGCGGGAGGCAAGACTCCCAGTAAATGTGCGTCTTCGAGTATCAACGGATGGGATACACAATGCTACCCATTTCAAGTATGTGCAAAGGTAAAGGACAGTTTGCAGCAAGCGTACCAACAGGCTGAGAAGTCTACAGATAAACTGAATACTGGCAATAAGAGACGATATGACAATAAAGTCAAGTATCGGGAGCTACGTCCTGGGGACGCTGTGTTGCTTCGTAATCTGGGTGTCCCCGGGAAACATAAACTGGCAGACCGGTGGAGAGACGGTGTATATGAAGTAGAGTCACAGATGCCCGGCCTCCCGGTCTATCGCATCAAAGACACTGACGGCCGGGTAAAGATTTGGCATCGTAATCACCTTCTCCCCATTCCCCAAGTGGGAGACGAAGAAGCAGAAATACTGGCCACACCGCTCAACGGTGAGTCCGTATGGGGGAGAGAGGAAAGAACCCTATATGATGCACTCAACCCTACTAAATGAAAATAATAAACTTTTATTAATGTAATTGAAGGAAGCAAACAAAACAAATATATTTTTTTTTTTTTTTGTTTGTTTTTTTTGTTTGCTTCCTTCAATTACATTAATAAAAGTTTATTATTTTCATTTAGTAGGGTTGAGTGCATCATATAGGGTTCTTTCCTCTCTCCCCCATACGCTCTTGTTTCACCCTGATAGCACCTCCCTAGCAAGTCTATTTTGAGCTGAGCAGGATTTTCCCCTCCCCACCCCTCCCCCCCTCCCTTCTCCCCCACTGATTGCAACGGTGAGTCCGACATAGCAGAGATGGGTCAAGAGACAGTAAATAACGAAACCCACTCTGAAACTCCTGAAGACCCTATGGAAGGACCCTCTCAATGGGACTATTCCCCAGAAGGGGCATCCCCCGGAGGAGCTACGGGTAAAGGGCACCAACAGGCCAGCCTTTGGATCCACAGAGCCCGTGCTTTGTGCCTAACTGAGACTGTTCAGAGACATTTCTCCCCTCAAGGGAAGAGGCTGAGCCTCAGGGCTGTACTTATTACTCCCCAGAGGGAGTTGCTGAAGAACAGCTCCGTAGGAGCCAAAGGGTTAGGTACCCTCCAAATCGGGTAACCTATGATCAAATTGGGGCACCCCATTATGAGGCTCAGCAGTGGTCTCGCAGCAGAATGCAGTCTGTGATTGTGATGTTCACTGAAATGTGCAATCTGATCTAGAAATGATAAGTTAAGATCGCATTGATTGTTGCATTTTTATTATATAATGATGTTGTGCCATTTTCATTATACAACTTTTGTACATAGTTTTGAAGTATGTGTCCCAAGCGAGGACGTTGTTTTTTTTTTTACCAGGGGGAGGATGTAGCCAGGTCCCCCCTGCCTGTCGCCCCCCCTCACCTTGCTGGCGATCGCGGGTGCCGCCGAGCCCCATGGCGGACCCGTCGGCCGGGTGCAGGAGTGGGGGTGGATAGGAGCTTGTGTGGGGGTTGCCGGGGACGCCTGCAGCCGGTTGCTAAGGCCGCAGTCGCGTCGCGAGGGCTCCCGGCGGCTCCCAGTGCAGGGCGCTGCCATGTTGGACTGCGCACGCATGCGCAGTGGGTATTTCGGCGTGGTGAGCAGACGGGACGTTCTCGCATGCGCAAAGGAAGTGCGCGCGAGGTGCCAATGGGAGAATAGCTCCCAAGAAGAATACAGTCCCCCAGGGTGCACAGGGGCAGAGTCAGGTGACGCCAGGTAGCCAATAGGGCTGTAGGATCTCCCTGCAGGGGAGATTGGATACATTTGGCGCGCTGAGCCCACGTTAGTCGGCGTCAGGAGCAGCTAGGGGAAGGAGGTAGGGTGCAGGAGTCAGTGACTCCCTGTACTAGGCCAGCAGCCCCCCTTAGGCCCCAGACAGCCCTGAGCCACTATGTAGCTTGTTGTGCTATAGGGACAGGCCCTAGATAGGGACACTGCCCCATTAGCTATTTGGATAGTCAGGGACACAGCGCTGAAGCCGTGCAGCCCTGCGAGGTGGGTTCTGGGCTCAGAACGCCACCAAAGACACTGAGACTAAGGTGATATTATCCACGCCGGAATTCACCCAACGCGGTGCGGAGGACGACGTCGGATCGGGCGGAATCCCTGTCGTAGTCTGCGGAACCCGGGGTGGGAGCCCCGGGCAGGTATCATATCAACAAGTGCACCAACGATCCTACATATATTGTTAATACAGGACTAGTGGCTGCGCAGTCACACATATCTCCCTTTAAGAGTGCGGGACATATTGTGTGGGGTTATTGGACACGGGGTGGGATCACCCGGTGTAGGTGGGAGCGTCCTGCGAGACGCAGTAGTCAGTGTCTCCTCTAGAGAGGGACACCTGTTGATTTATGAATATGTACATGCTATACAGTAAAACCAGTTCTGTTTCACATCTTTTTGCTTAATGTGATTGTTTCCTGTGAGGGCCTCCTCCCACTCCGTTGGGATCCCTCCCAGGTGGAGGCGTTGCACCACGAGATCGTATTATATGTATGCACCCCAGGCTCCCCAAGCGGAGGCTTAGGCTCCTGTGAGCCACACAGGTTACACAGCAGGTAGTAGCGTCTGTATTCACAGGGAATACCCGTTACATAAGAGTGCTGACCGTGTACACAGCAATGCACGCAGAATTGTTTCCGACACAATAAGCACCTGCCCTGTAGAGCTTACAATCTAATCTTGGTAGGGAGATACATTGACTTGTCGAAGGTCACAAGGAGAGAGCTGACACTGGGATTCAAATCAGGCTCCCCGGCTTCAAACTTGGTGCATTGTGTATTGTATTTTGTGGTGCACGTGGTAGAATACACCAGGTACAATAAATCACTGCCTACTGTAGATAAGCTTACAAGCTTATGTTTCAAACACAGAAACACACAGATATAACATTACATTTCAAATGTAATTACAATATGTAACTGCTGAGTGACATTCCCACTCCCCTGAGTGACATGTAGTGACTGCTGATAGGACATTGCATTTTTTGATACAGAAATGTTTTAACCCAGGGGCTCTCAACTCCAGTCCGAAAACGCCCCAACAGTTCAGGTTTTAAGGCTATCGCTGCTTCAGCACAGTCCGTGGCTCTGTTGAAGAGTGAGCCACTGATTGAGCCACCTGTGCTGAAGCTGGGGCATCCTGAGAACCTGACCTGTTGTGGGGGGGTCTTCATGACTGCAGTTGAGAGCCCCTGTTTTAACCCTTCTAAAATGACCACTGTGTGGTTGTTTTGAGCACTTCTGTTTACACCAACCTCAGACCTACAGAAACTGCTTCCAATAGAAGAAAGAAATACAGCAGCCACATTGTACAGAGCAGCACACTGCTCAAACACAGTGATTGCTGTGCATCGCGTACCTTACTATTCTCTCATTTACAGGAGAGTTCTTCCACACATTCTCATGTACAGATTGAAGAATGAGGATTGGTATTCAGTGGGAGGCATGTACAGTATTATCTTTACAAGAGTACTTATCATATCTTGTTTGTGTCTTTTTCCCCCCTCTTTATATAAGATGCTTTAGCTAGTTGAAAGTGTGCAGTCATAATATTACTTTGTATTACGTTGCGTTTATTTTCATGATTCTAATCCCAAAGTGGCCATGTACTTTTTTTAAATCCAAATAGGGACATTACAATGAACACTGTAGAAACGTGTGCAGCTGTTTACAGCCATTGTCCTCTGCACTGGAGGTGTACTGTTAGACAGGGGTGCCCAGACTCCGATCCTCAAGTCCCAGTACTATTGCTGCACCGGTGGATGGACGGCCACACGGCACTCTGTGGCCTGGGACCGGGGCGTAGTATTCCAGGACATTTGGGTGAGACACTGGCTGGAGCTCACCCCACAAGGAGGATCTGGACCCTTAGGAGAGAGGGGAATTGTTGTCGGAGGCCCCACCGCATGGGACCTGCTCCAACATACCTCTACAAGCTGTGCCTGGGTACTGGAGTACCCAGGCAGGTACCCAACATGCACAGGGGGTAGCGCTACCTCCCATTTGGGTGGGACCCCTGGGACGGACTCCAGTGGTTATTAGTGCCACAGCACCCTTAGTACTTTGGGGGAATCACTCAGTGTTTGGGGTCACTGCACTATACTGTTACCTAGTATTGTGTGTTATGTGTTTCGTATTGTGTACAGTAAAGGTCAGTTATATACATTGTGTGCTGTTATTGGTTACTACTGTTTTATTAGTTCCTGTGAGGCGTTATCCCGCCAACGCTGGGATCCCTCATAGGTGGACGTGCTGCACGCATGGAGATAGAGCTCACCCCAGGCTCCCAGAAGCTCAGGCCTCCTGTGAGCAACAGGTACAGCAGCACGCGTAGTCGTCCGCATATTTCTCTTAGGCATAGGGAAAGGGGGCTACACACACAATAGAGCTGCAATACTAAAAACAACGGTAAGATAATGTGAACATTACGAGACTTCTAATTACATTGGGGCTGTTTAGTGTAATGAGAAAAAAAGGGAAAGAGAACAGTGACGCTCAGTTACATCTTCTACTGCAGCATTTCATGATCTCAAGTAAAATGTTCTTATAGATTAACTTAATACAGTATTTAATTACACAGATCATAGCCATACAGTACAGCCCCCAACCGTTTGTGTAGATAAATCTGACTTCACAGTATATTTCAATCCACTAATTTTTTTTTAGAGTGATGCTGCTATCTACTGGTTAGGAACCGCTTTCTTGTTGAACTGGTTTTCATAGTAGCGTTTGAAGCGTTAGTGAATAATGACAACGTGAGTTATCTTGCTGTGTGAGCTAGAAGCGATGCGGTTCCAACGTTGGTTCTATATGTATAAGATGGTGAAAAGTCTCTGGTCATACTCATTACTGCTTTCAATTACAGCATATTTATTTTCAGGACCATGGGACCCAAAGCTGAACTCTAGTAGAAACAGAATTTAGTTAAACAATAATAATATTCAGATGACTTCATTTTGTACCTTGCATGAATGGAGAAGCAGGGAACATAAGAAGGTTAATTGAAAATAAGAAATGCAATTTCTAAAGCTGGACCAGTGGAAGGTAAAATAATTATTAGAGAGAGCATTATTAGAAGGTAAAGAAAACCTGTTCATACACCAAGCTGTAATCTCTGCATACAACATTTCCGAACTAGTCATGTATACAGGCATACCCCGGTTTAAGGACGCTCACTAAGTACACTCACGAGTTAGTACATATCGCTCAATAGGCAAACGGCAGCTCACGCATGCGCCTGTCGGCACGTCCTGAACAGCAATACCAGCTCCCTACCTGTACCGAAGGTGTGCGCAAGCGGGGAGACTATAGAGCCTGTTACAAATGCCTTATTTACATCGGTTATGCACGTATATGATGATTGCAGTACAGTACATGCATCGATAAGTGGGAAAAAGGTAGTGCTTCACTTTAAGTACATTTTCGCTTTACATACATGCTCCGGTCCCATTGCGTACGTTAATGTGGGGTATGCCTGTATGTACTTTTTCAGTGTACTGTGTTTAAACAATTTGGACTCGCAATGTTCGAGATTACATTGTTTTGACCAGCAATGCATTTAAGCCTTTTAACCCCATCCAATACTAGACCAAGAGAACAGATGTACAGACACGATGAGTTTCACTTCCCTGGGGAAGCTTGATCATCCTCTGATAAAAAGACGTCTGGTGAGTCTCCCCTAGGGCAGAGAAACGCGTCGGGTCTGCACACCTGTGCTCTGGCTCTGCATTGCAAATGTAGATAAAAAAACTTTTTTCTACAGCTTCCATGGTTCTGTTAAATAGGTTTTCTATCTTTAACTGAAGAGTTGTGTGCTGATGTTTTTCACATTTTAAATGCACTGCATTTATTCCATATATCGTGCAGGTAAGTAAATATACTCTTGAATAGAGCACTGTAATTATGGTTGCCTTCCACACTATTAATGACACTGAAGTCGCATGTTATGAAACGTGGAGCAACACGTAATAGTTAAGTCACCTTCCATTCAAGCGAGTTCCAGTTATTACATCAATAACCACGTGTTACTGTGATTTTTAAAATATGGAATAGGGTCATGTCCCTCTTTTACCCTTTCCCCTCTCCACTATGGAGAAGCTGTTAACTCATAAATAAAGATGTACTAACTTCTTTTCACTTGAATATAAGTCAGTGCATTGTTAATTATGGAAAAATGTCTGTTTACCATATTGAATAGTTTTTTTTTTTGTCTCTTTCACTTTCACTCCAAGCCAGAATATGCTTATAAAAAGAAGCTGAACTACAGTAGGGGTTAGAATGAAAATATGTATTTATAATCCTTCAGATATTGAACATAGTTGGAGTGTAGTAAATAAGCAAACACACACTTGCCTGGGCAAGTGCAAAGAGACCCCTATGATACCAGCACTCACTAAAGTGATGTATTATGTGTGAAGATAAAACGTAACCTTTAATGGTTTATTCTAATTAATAAAAAAGTGGACACAAAATACAAACGAACAACACTTATAACAGCTGGTCACAAAACCAATAGGATAAAACAAATATTAAACAGTACACTCCCAAACCAGACCTTGGTTGTTGTGATGGTAAAACAGAAGTGACTATTAGCCTGTAGACATCTGACACCTTTGCACAGTTTGGATGGTAATATGGGAGGTGAATCAGATTAGTGGGTGCGTATACCATTCAGTATGGTGTGCAATAGATGTAAGGCCAAGCACCATATACACCATGAACCCCCTCCCTCCGCCCCTCCCTCTTTTAGATTTCGAGTGTAGTAAATAGCTATTTTTTTTTAAAATGAAAAGCAATGTGCCTCTGAAACTCGTGCAATTCTAGTAGCCTCGATTTTAGTTTATCGAGGCTAATCGCGGCTCTAGAATGGCGAGTATCTGCCCAAATCCTCACAACAGGAAAAGTTGGAGTGAGGCTGGTGAGAAGCTGCTGAGAAGGCGGCGAGAGAGGACCTAGAAATAAAAATGCTTTTTTCCCTGTATCGGATTGATGCCAGGAGTCTCCGGAGCTGATACACATTAATACCAGCACCGGAGACCCACAGCATGAATCCCATGCAATAAAAATGCATTTACAGGCAACTTTACCTTAGCGGCTGACCGCTAAGGCAATGAAGGAGTTAACTACCAGTGCCATGTTTATTTTGGGTAGCGGGGGTGGGTGAAAGTGGTATTTGGCACTTGGTGGGTGTTTGGGGGGGTTGCAGGTGGAGTTAACTCCTTCATTACCTTTGCAGTTAATACTGCTAAGGTAATGAATGGGGTTAACCCCTCCCGCTACCACCCGGTAGGCCTAAACATCCATCCTTGGGGCTTCTACCCCCTTCACCCAATCCCTCTACCCACAATAAACAAAAATACACACAACAAACCTACTACCCACCTCCTCTACCCCCAATTTCCCCCCACAACACATACAGTACAGTAATGGGCACAATAACTATTACCCAGATATGGATAATAGCTCATTTGCCCATTATAAATTCAAACATTAGCCAGCCAGCATAAATAAAGTAAATACAACTTTCTACTTACCCCTGCAATCATGAAGGGCGTCCTCGTCGGCATACTCCAGGTCCATGTCCTCCAGTGGCCCCTAACCCCTTAATCACCTCAGCGATTAATAACCACTATAGTAATTAAGGGGTTAACCCACTCTTCCCCACTACCCACCCGGGAGGCCTAACCACCCACCCCGGGTCCACTATTCCAACCCTCTACCCATTGATTGGCACAGTGGTTCATCATACCCATATAATATGGGCATGATAAGTCACTATAGTATTAAATGGTCAACCTAATAAAAACCTTAAGGCCAAAAATGCACAAGAATAAAATAAATACATAAGCACCTAACCACCCCAACAATAAAATAATTAAAAAGCCTACTACTACACGTGAATAAAAATTATCTATCACCAAAACAGCAAAAGAATAAAAATGTTATTCAGAAATATAAGAATACAATTAAATAAATACCTGTCCAACCAATTAGAAATAAAACCACTAGCCAACAAAACAATTAATTTAAAACGCTAACCAATCTTAAAATGTACTAAATACAAGCCATCCAAATTCCAAACAATTTAATCCAAACAATAAACAGAAATAGAAAAAATAACAATTGAAAATAGCATTTGCCAAAAAATGCATTGCCTATCACTGTATTTATCTGTATCCAAAGGGGCACAGATTAATATATTATCAGGCAAGCAAAAACATAAAAATAAAAAAACCTGAAAAAAGACAATTGCATATATTCAATATTTATCTTACCTTTTAGAAGTCTTCACCCTCAGAATCTCGGCGTATCTGCAAGCTCTCGACCCGTGACGTCATCACCCGCAATTCAACTCTATCCTCCTTGAAGATCTGCATCAGGTAAAAAAATCTTTCTTTGATCTTCTGTCACCTTCTATCTTCACCTGTCATTATATTCTTCATTTCTTTAATCTTCTTTCTTTCAATCCAAAACCCCATGTTAAATCCACAACAGATGTTGTCCCGTCGTCTTCTTGAGCTAAAATGAGATGGAACAGGACTTATATATAACCTGTGACATCACATTTTAGGGTCAGATGGTAGAGCTCCAATCCGATTGTATGTTGTATCATGTGCCCGTCACTTTATTTTATTTTTTTAAAGGATGTGACATCATCTCCAAGGGAGGTACATCACATCCTTAAAACCACATGTCTCATATCACATGGTATTACAGCCAATGGGATTGAAGACAATCCCATTGGTTCCTGTACCAATGTGGCGGGCTCATGATACAGCGTCCAATCGGATTGGAGCGGTACCATTGGATCCTAAAATGTGACGTCACAGGCCCTATATAAGCCTGTTCCGTCTCATTTTAGCTCAAGAAGACGACGGGACAACATCCGTTGTGGATTTAACATGGGTTTTGGATTGAAACAAAGAAGATTAAAGAAAAGAAGAAAATAATGACAGATGAAGATAGCAGATCCCGATGCAGATCTTCAAGGAGGATAGAGTTGGATTGCAGGTGATGACGTCGCGGGCTGAGAGCTTCCTGATACGCCGGGATTCAGAGGATGGAGACTTCTAAAGGTAAGTAAAATATTCAATGTATGTAATTGTCTTTTTTCAGGTTTTTGATTTATTTCTTTTTATGTTTTTGCTTGCCCATTGACTTTAATATGTGCCCCTTTAGGGTACAGATAAATACATTGACAGGCAATGCATTTTTTGGCAAATGCTTGTTTTCAATTGATTTGTTATTTTTTCTGTTTATTGTTTGGATTAAATTGTTTGGAATTTGGATGACTTGTTTTTAGTACATTTAATGATTGGTTAGCATTTTAAATTAATTAATTGTTTTGTTGGCTAGTGGTTTAAATTAATTAGTTTGTTGGCTAGTGGTTTTATTTCTTGAATTGGTTGAATAGGTGTTTATTTAATTGTATTCTTATGTTTTGGAATAACATCATTTTTATTCTTTTGCCGTTTTGGTGATGAATAAAAATGATCTATGTGTATTATTAGGCTTTTTAATTATTTTATTGTTGGGGTGTTTAGGTGCTTGTGTATTTATTTTATTCTTGTGTATTTCTGGCCTTAATGATTTATATTAGGTTGACCATTGAGTGCTATAGTGGCTTATCAAGCCCATATTATATGGTAGAAGCCCCAAGGATGGATGTTTAGGCCTACCGGATGGTAGCTGGAGGGGTTAACCCCTTCATTACCTTAGCAGTATTAACCGCAAAAGTAAGGAAGGGGGGTTAACTCCACCCACAACCCACCCACCCCCCCGCAAGGCCTAAACACCCATCAGGTGCCAAATACCACCTTCACCCACCACCACTGCCCACAATAAACCAGACACTGATAGTTAACCCCTTCATTGCCTTAGCGGTAAGCTAATGTAATGAAGTAGCCTGTAAATGCATTTTTTATGCATCTGATTCATGCCGGGGGCCTCGGGTGCTGATATTAATGTGTATCGGCTCCGGAGACTCCCGGCATCAATCCAATGCAGGAAAAATGCATTTTTTTTCTAAGTCCCTCTCTCTCCGCCGTTTCTGAAGCTTCTCACCAGCTTTACGACAACTTTTTCTGGTGGGAGAAAATCTCTATTCTAGATCTGTGATTAGCCTCGATAAGCTCATCGAGGGGTACTAGAATTGCACAAATTTCTAAACTATGGATAAGGGGCTTATAGGCCCTCACTGACTGCCCCACACCTATGGAATGCCCTTCCCCTCAATATCAGAGTAGCACCCTCTCTATCCACCTTTTAAGACCCACCTTAAAACACACCTGCTTAACGAGGCATATGAGTAGCTCCGTGGCTGATACTTTACACCTCATACATAAACCTTGCCCCTTGCAGACGCAGTTACCAGAACACCTTCCTACTGTCTGTGTACGTTCTTCCTACCTACCAATTAGATTGTGAGTTCTTCGGAGCAGTGACTCCTTTTACTAAATGTTACTTTTATGTCTGAAGCATTTCTCCCCTTTATGTGTTATTTGTATTATTTGTTATATAATTGTCACGTGTATTACTGCTGTGAAGCGCTATGTACATTAATGGCGCTATATAAATAAAGACACATACAGTACATACATACATACATAAAGATAAAACACAATTCAAGCTACAATTTTGACTAGTGTACTAGAGGAGAAGATGTTTTCATACCACGCATTCTACTGATACAATCAGATACACCATTCAAATTTAAAAGGTTGTCATTTCCAGTACGCCTTGCTTTGCTAGGCCAATAAATAAAGCGCAAGGACAATCACTTAAAGTTGCTGGGATTGATTTGAGATCTGACTGTTAAATCATGGACAATTGTACATTGCAACATCGCGAGTTGGAAGTGGAAGAAAATATATATGTATTCGCAGCAGAAGGAAAACTAAGAACACTGTTTACCATCAAGCATTGTCCAATGAATCAAGCTCATTCAATATGCATTTTAATAAAAAAAAAAATCTCAAAATATTTTTTTACATTACATTTTTATATATATAAAAAAAATCCCAAATAAAACTTTTCAAACATAGAAATAATTTTTGAGCTGCAAACTGTAACAGTAGATAATGTTACCTTAGTAATATAAGAATACATTGTAGCTGCTGAGTTACACTGACTGACAGCTTGGTTGAAACTGAAAGACAGCCATTTAGTGTACCCTGCAAAGCAGAATCATTGCTAATTGATCACGGGAGAACAAATCGATCAGCAGCATAGGTACAGTAATTCGTTTTCAATAAAGATAATCAAAGGCTACATATATTTAAACAAAAAAAATACAAAATAAAAATATATGTATTTTGAAGAACCGGGTGAACAGCCTATTTAAGAGGCTTTAGTTTATTCTATTTACATTATTGATATTAGATATTTGTCCTTTAATTTGATAGAGACGGTAATTAATCTGTAGTGACATCTGAACAGTATTTCTCTTCAGTCTGACAGCTGAACCCTCTTTTTTTATTTACAGTATTACATAGGTATTAACAAAGAGCTTGCACATCCATAGGAAATATATAGATGACTATGGGGCGTAAAGGTATACACCAGAGCTGGCAGTTGTCTTATGGAATAGCACTGCTTGGTAAATATGGACCATTGTAGCAAGGTAGTATTGCTGCAACATAGGGACAAAGCATATTATTCTTAGGTTTATGTCCCTTGGTGTCATGTAATTAGAGACTTTTGCTACAATTTTGCACCTTTTTAGTTATCTTTAAGTTTAGGAAATGTCAGTAAGACGAGTTAGTGTAGTAACACTCATACAGCTATTCTATTAAGAGATACCACGTTCTGCATCTGTGTGTGTCAGGTCTGAGAGGGGAGCAGCATTGTGAGCTGTGACTTTCCTGGCAATGTGCAAACTTGCAGCTTAATATCCTGTGAATTTGTCATTTTGTGAATCAGCCTTCTCTTCATAGAAAATGTAAATGTCGTCCGAAATGACACAGCCGGAGCCAAACCATGTAACGTAACAAACGTTGTTTTGGACATGCAATAACTGCTGAATAATTACGATGAGATTCAAATCTATAGGAAAACAGCTGTTTTTCGCACAAAAATGCCATTATTGCAATGAAACGAATATACCACAGAGACCTTATCTAGTTACATCCACTATGGTTTTGATAGGATATGTACAGTATTAGGTCCACAAAGGTCAACAGTGTAGTGAAGCGGGCGGGGGGGGGGGGGGGGAAAGAACTTCCTAAAGGTTGTCTAGAAAATGTGATTTTAAAAAAATGCTCCGTTCTCTTACTTTTTTAAAGAGGAGCATAATAAGAGGAGCATAATCTTATGTAATAAGATTTTAGAGGTGGTTGTTGTTTTTTTCAGAAACATTTTGGTAAAGCAGCAACAAGATTTTAATCGCTCAATTTGAGGAATCCGCTGGATATAAAACAGGCTCTGCAATCCTGCGGTAGTTGCTGAATACCATGATTATTATTCATTTTTGACAGGCAGACGAGTTATCTTTTCAAGCAGCCCCCGGCCACCAGGCATGATTACTGAATGGCATGTTCCAGAGGGTCAGGAGCACCGGAATTTGCATTTGCTGTACAAATAAAATCGGGAAACTAAGGGCATTTTTCATTGCGGGGATTGTCTGGTGCTTCATGGCACGTGCACAAGGTTATGTTTACGGGCAAACACTAGTAATTCAATGAACGATCCATCAGATTTAATTTCAAGTTTCAATCCCAACTGTGTGTATGTGTGTGTGTGTATATATATATTCAGTGGTTGACAAATCACCAAAAAATCTACTCGCCACACAAAAAAATCTACTCGCCACCTAGTACCAAACGTGTGCTGCTTGGGCCAATATTTACTCGGCCGGGGGTTAAATCCACTCGCCCAGGGCGAGCAAATGTATAGGTTTGTCGAACACTGTATATATTTATTTATTTTTTATATGTTGTGAGGCTGGTTTCTACAAATATTCAACGTGAAAATATTTCATATTCAAATATTTTTTTTAGAAAGATATCACCTGAATCTGAGGGTTTTCCTGGGGCACAATACTCCTGGTATTAACCTCTGAGAGACCCCCTTCTTTTTTTTTAATACTCCTCTCCTCCTAGCATGATAGATGGAATTCGTTTGGCATCAGGCAATTACTAGCGAGGTGATTCCCAGATACGTTCTTGTTATTGATTGGCTCCTTGGTAGTGATATTGCCAGGGGCCATGTTATCCTACCGGGAGGTGAAAAATGGGAGAATAGACAAAAATAACTGGGGAATCTGCGTATCCCAAACATAATAACATGGAAAACTGTTCTCTGGAGAATCCCCCTTTAATAATAAGTTAAAAAAATTCAAGAAAGGCAAGATTGCCTGTAGGCAATTAGATTGTATACATTTTACAATCAATATAAATCTGTACTGGCTACAAAAAAGTACATCAATATAAAGGGAGAGAGGGGGTGGCCCGGTATTAAAGGGATTACACCCCATTTGGCCATCCCCTGACCTCACCAGGGAGACAAGGGGTTAACTGGGCTGAGGTCCAGAAATGTGATTGAACCCTTGTTATGACATGAAAATGTGTATTCCCCTGTTCCCATGCTTTATTGTAATATCTGGTCTAATCAGTGTCTGCATCACACACACACTAGGATCCATCCGGGAGCACAAGGGTTAATAGTTCTTTAGTGATTATAGCCCTTTGTGTAATTTTCCCGCCTTTTCAGGCACCATTTTGCAGGGTCCATAGGCCGCCATTGGAGCTCCATGCGTTTCAATGGCGAATCTTGCTGTTTTGGTCCTGTTTCCTGTGAAGACCAGCAGATGGCGTCCGAGAGGAGGAGCGGCGGTTCCCCATTGTAAGTCAATCGGCCTATTGACTTCAATGGAGATTCCTCGAAGGAGCTTTCCAGGAACGAGTTGGCTGCCGTCCAAACCGCAAAACCGCAAAGCGGATACTTTTTCTATAAGAGAGCTTTGATCACTTAGCAGTCAAGTTCAACGACAAGTGGCGTGGGAATAAACAGTTCTAGAGCACCTAGAAATAAAATTCTTTTTGCCCCTAGTTCCTAGACCTCCCCCCACTCGACCACAACCGGGTCCCCGTATCCTGGACCCCCGATAAGGGTCGAACTGAGAAGAGCGGGTCGCGCCATAGGTTCCAATGGCGGTGGCAGAAACAGCTCAAGAAAACGGCTAAGTGTAAAAAGCTGAAATTTAGAAATCCATAGCTCCGGTTCCGGAGGGTCCAGAGGATCAGGGTTTGGGGTACCTGTAGTCACTGCTCCGGCATCACTGCAGAACCATCCTTGACCCTCTTGGACCAACCCGACGGAGTATGGACCCCCTTGAAAGTTCGGAACTTTTCCCATAGACTCCAATGGCGGCCAATCTCCATTGACCGGCTATGGCGGAAAACCCCCATTGACTTCAACGGCGGCGTCGCCCCGTTGAAAGTCTATGGCGGCGGATTCCCTATAGCCGCCAGCGGCGGCGGTTTGCCATTGAAAGTCTATGGCGGCGGAGCCCGTTGTTTTCAATGGGGATTTAGTGAAAAACCGTGATTTAATTTACAGCGGAGTTTTTTGCATTAAAATAGGAAACGGTTTAAGGTGTATTTGTGTAACTCCGGTTCCGAAGGTCGTAGCAAGTCGCAAATTGGACCATAGGGTGTCCCAGTTCCGGCATTGAGAACTGGGAAGTTTGGACCCGCTGGACCCAACGGAACCGGATATTTTAATATGTTTGTGTTTTATCTTTAATACTGTGTCCCAAAGCAGGGATAAAACCCAGAGGAAATTCCTTTGCATACCAGGGTAGCAGATGGCCAGAGAGGCAACCCAATGTCTAGGACTTAAGTATTGTTCAAAGGATTTTGTCACCCTCACTGTTTACCTGAGGGCGGAGAAGGCTCAAACCAGAACAGTCTATAAGTGTCCCATTTAACACCTTACAACAAAGAATATCCTGCCAGAAATCCAATTTGGTAGACTAGCTGGCATTCCTGATGCAGATGAGGGGCTACAGAAATGAGACCCCAGAGTTTTAATACGCATGTGCCAGCTAGCAGGGGGGCATGTATCAAAATGTGTTCCCACGTTAATGAGTGGCTAGAGGTAATTGAAGACCAGTCACCTGTACTTAATGTTAAGGATAGGGTTACAAAAAATATATAAATCGTGGTAATCCCTATCCCCTTTGTCTTCTGATATCATCTGAATTGTTACCTGATTGCTGGAGAAATGCTACATGATACTTCTCATTCCCCATCTCCAAAGTAAGTGTACTTCTTGTCTGTTACTGTATTATTTCGTGTGTTCACCTATCCAAAGGAACAAATATACTTTATTATATCTAAGCCTCGTTCAGTTCAAACCCAGTTATTTGGTGTAAATTACAACCTGTCATAAGCTATCGTCACAGGCTTGTAAATTAATTGGTGGCAGCGGCGGGATTGAACTGGACCTGGATTACAGTATTCTGCGGGGTACTGTGATCTAGTGGGAACTTGATGGTAATTGCTAATTCCTGGGACTAAAGATATTGAACACACGGTAGTGCAACAAGTAACGCAAGTTGTCACACCACCTCACTGCTGCGACCGAGAACCATGAGTGAAGCGGAAAACGTCTACTACCTGAGGACTAGAACTCAAGACTAAAAGACTAAAGCTAAAAGACAAGTGCCGTGAATATGGACTGGAATATGAGGACCAGGAGGTCGCAGACATGATTGCCGCAATCACGGAATATGAAGCCCGGCGTGCAGAGTCTCAAGATACGGCTCAGCTTGCCCTTGTACAGCCGCCCGGAGATCAGGGACTGAACCCAGTGCCGGGGCGGCAGAATCCCGGGGAGGGAACGAGTGCACCTCCCGGGACCAGTGCGACAGGTGGGGCACTGATGGCTGTGGCCACCAGTCCGTTTACCCCTGAAATGTTGCCACTGATTACAACGTGGGGAGACCGAGGGACAGCGGAGGAGCAGCTAAAGTTTATCTCTATGGCAGTGAACAGACCCGCTTATTGCCCCCCGGTCCAACCCCGCAAAGATGAACTCCAGCTGGACAAGCACAATCTCACCAAGTACGTGGAAGGCACTGATCAGATCGACATGTTTTTAAAGAACTTTGAAACGCAGTGCCGGCGGTACGGGGTGCTTCCCCAGCATAGGGTTGCACGCTTGGACCCGCTACTCTCCGGCTTGGCTAAGCAGACATTGATGGCGCTTCCAGAGGAGTATGCTGATGATTATGCCCACCTGAAAGAACTATTGCTATTTTAGCAGGGTTTTACCCCTGACGCTTACCGGGGTAAATTCCGGCTGGAGGAGAGGCAGCCTCAGGAGACCTACGTCACCTATGTGACCCGCATGGCTTTATACGGGCTACACTGGGTGGATGGCTGTGAGGCCAAGACTTATCAACGCCTGCTGGACCTCAACTTTCAGGAGCAGCTCATGCAGAAGTGCCCGCCGGCGGTGAGGGCTTGGGTGTATGACAAAAAGCCCAAGACTTACACAGAGGCGGCGAGGCTTGCAGATGACTATGTGGTCAGTCGATCCCAGATGACCGCCAAGGCACCAGCCAAAGCGGCGGCGGCACTGGCGCTGGCCAAGAAGTCTGCTAATACCCCCCAGTGGACCCAAAAGCCGCCTGTGGGCAGCAGTTCACAGAAGGCGGGAGAGCTCCGGCATGAGCGCCGGTGCTACAACTGTAACAACACTGGTCACCTCAGACCAGATTGCCCGGAACCCCTGCGTTCTAACGGACCCCATCGGGGGCAACGCACCCCAGCTGCGAAGCCGGTAGCCCGCGTGCAGGTGGCTTCCACCAAAGAACCAGGACCGGTCATGGAAACAACTCCCAGCGAGACGTCCCATGTCACCCCTATCCCGGTTTCATCGGTGCCTACAGCCAGGAGCGGAGGACATCTCAGCGCAGACCTGCAGCAGACGGATGGCCGGAGCAAACATCTCACCCCGGTCACAATCGGTGACCGGCAAGCAGTTGGCTTGCTGGATTCAGGAGCTGCAGTGACCCTGGTCCGACCTGATATGGTCCGGCCAGAGGAATTGCTCCCAGGCCCTGGGAAGCAGATCACTGTAGCCGACGGAGAGCCACGTTTCTTGCAGGTGTCCCGCATCTTTTTGGATTGGGGGGAGGGCAAGGGTGTGCGGGAGGTGGGGGTTTTACCCGGTTTGGATGCTGAAATTCTTTTGGGCAACGACCTAGGACCGATGACCTGCACCTACGACCATGTGCCCCAGCCCGCTGCAGTGGCGGCGGTTACCCGGAGCTAGACAGCGGCAATGCCGGTGGCGGCCGCTCCAGTCCCCCAGCCTTTGGGACCAACGTTAGCGGAGGGCGCAGAGGAGCCCGGGGAGGTAAGCCAGGATCAGTTGCAACCACAGGCTGACTTACTGTTCCCTCTTACCCTGTCCCCTGACAATGACATGACTGGGGGGTGGCCAGACTTAGGAGCCCAGTTTAGGGAGGCAGTGAAGGCAGACCCTACCCTGGCCGGCGTGAGACTTCGGGCGTCCGAATCTCAGGCAGGGGAGGGCACTGAGCGCTGCCTATGGCATAAGGGACTCCTATACAGAGAAGAAGGGAACCCGGGGATAGAGGAGGGGGTGACCGGTAAGCGACAGCTTTTAGTGCCCCAGGGGTACCGACAGCAATTGTTACGGGTAGCTCACTCTATTCCGTTAGCGGGACATCACGGGGTCACCAGGACACGAGACCGGTTATTACAGCGTTACTACTAGCCGGGGGCATCCCGGGATGCGAGCAACTTCTGCCGCTCCTGTGATGCCTGCCAGCGAGTGGGTAAGGCGGGTGACCGTGTGAAGGCACCCCTGAGACCCCTACCGATAATAGGGGAACCCTTCCAGAAGGTAGCGATGGACCTTATAGGACCCCTTATGATTCCTAGCAGGTCAGGGAAGCGCTACATCCTCACGGTGGTGGATTTTGCCACCCGGTACCCTGAGGCAGTAGCGCTTGGCACCATAAGTGCCAAGACAGTGGCAGCAGCTTTGCTGAACATTTTCTCTAGGGTAGGTTTCCCTAATGAGATCCTAACCGATCAGGGGTCGCAGTTCATGAGTGAACTGTTACATTGTCTCTGGGATGCATGCGGTGTACAGCGCCGGCGCACTACCCCTTACCATCCCCAGACCAACGGATTATGTGAGAGGTTTAATGGTACCCTGAAGCAGATGCTTCGGACCTTTATAGAGGCGGAGGGGAAAGACTAGGAGATTCACCTGCAGCACTTGCTGTTTGCATACCGAGAGGTACCGCAAGAATCTACAGGCTTCTCAGCCTTCGAGCTACTATATGGCCGCAGGGTACGTGGACCTCTGGACCTATTCCGTGAGGGATGGGAAGGGGAGACTACTGCTACTGATGCTTCAGTGATCCAGTATGTAGTAGATCTCAGAAACCGGTTAGAGATGCTCATGGGGGTGGCCCAGGACCACCTCAGGGCTGCTCAGACCAAGCAAAAGCAATGGTATGACCAGCATGCCCGTAGCAGAGAATTCATCCCAGGACAGCAGGTGCTTGTTCTCAAACCCACTCGGGAGAACAAGCTGATGGCTGCCTGGTCGGGACCGTACTCGGTTATCCGAAAGGTGAATGAGTGCAACTATGTTGTACAGGTAGAGCCTGAGAGGCACAAGACATATCACATTAACATGTTGAAGGAATACAGAGCACCGAGTATGGGAGCAGTGCTGGCCATTTGTAGCCCGCTGCTGGAGGATCCGGCGAGCAATGCTCTGCCTGATCTCCTAGGGGAGGCTAGGCAGGGAAACACTTTGGAACAGGTGGAGATAGGGGCACAGTTGAGTGCTAGGCAGAAGAGAGAAGCCAGGGACATGCTAGCTCAGTTTAGCGCCCTCTTCACTGACATGCCAATGACCACACATCTCGCCAAACTCCCAGTGCACACAGGGGAGCTGCAACCTCTGCATAAGCACGCTTATAGTGTCAGCAGAGGTCAAGACAAGTATGGAGAGAGATAGAGGAGATGCTGACCCTAGGGGTAATTACTCCATCCCAGAGCCCTTGGGCAAGTCCAGTAGTCCTAGTTCCTAAGAAGGACAAGACCACCCGGTTTTGTGTGGACTACCGGTTGCTCAACGCTGGGACGGTGTCAGATGATTACCCCATGCCCCGCATGGATGAGTTACTAGATGAACTCGTGGGGGCAAAGTATCTGACCACCATGGATTTGAGCAAAGGCTATTGGCAAATCCCACTGACCCTGGAGGCTAGGGAGAAGTCAGCATTCATCACTCCAAGTGGCCTCTATGAGTTTTTGGTGATGCCATTTGGGATGAAGAATGCCCCGGCTACCTTTCAACGCCTGGTCAATAGGTTACTGGAAGGGATGCAGAGCTATGCCAGGGCTTACTTAGATGACATTGCTGTCTTTAGTAGTTCCTGGGAATCCCACATAGGACATGTAGCTGCGGTGCTGGATAGGATCAGGGAGGCTGGGCTTACCTTAAAACCCACTAAGTGTATGGTAGGGATGGCAGAAGTCCTGTACTTAGGGCACAGGGTGGGTGGAGGGCATCTCAAACCAGAGCCAGCCAAGGTAGAAGCCATAGTTGAGTGGCCTGTTCCAAAAACCAAGAAACAGGTCATGGCATTTTTGGGCACCGCAGGGTACTATAGGAAGTTTGTCCCACAGTACAGCGCCGTGGCCAAACCCTTGACTGATCTGACTAAGAAGCAACTGCCTGTGCTTATTACCTGGACTCCTGCCTGTGAAACTGCTTTCCAGACAAAGAAAACTGCGCTTGCTGGAGCCCCCATACTGGCTGCCCCAGACTATACCAAGCATTTTCTCATTCAGACTGATGCCTCAGACTTTGGTATTGGAGCTGTACTGAGCCAGGTGGGGGACGACGGCAAAGAGCACCCTGTGGTGTATCTCAGTCGCAAACTGCTCCCCAGGGAGGTGGCATATGCCACCATTGAGAAGGAGTGCTTGGCCATTGTGTGGGCACTCAAAAAGCTCCAGCCCTATGTATATGGGCGGGCTTTCACGGTCATCACGGACCACAACCCTCTGAGTTGGCTACAGAGGGTGTCGGGAAAATGCCAAATTGTTGAGATGGAGCTTGGCTTTACAAGAATTTGAATTTACCACTCAGCACAAAAAGGGCAGTGAAAACAGCAATGCTGATGGACTTTCACGCCAGGACTATCCCTCTGAGACTGAATTCATTAATAGTGCCAGCAGTGCCCCACTCCCCGTTAGGGCCAGTGGGCCACAGGTCACCCATTAAGGGGAGGTGTAGAGGGAGAGAGGGGGTGGCCCGGTATTAAAGGGGTTGCACCCCATTTGGCCATCCCCTGACCTCACCAGGGAGACAAAGGGTTAACTGGGCTGAGGTCCAGAAATGTGATTTAACCCTTGTTATGACATGAAAATGTGTATTCCCCTGTTCCCATGCTTTATTGTAATATCTGGTTTAATCAGTGTCTGCATCACACACACACTAGGATCCATCCGGGAGCACAAGGGTTAATAGTTGTATAGTGATTATAGCCCTCTGTGTAATTTTCCCGCCTTTTCAGGCACCATTTTGCAGGGTCCATAGGCCGCCAACTAGAGAAAAGAAAGAATGTAGAAATGCAAACCACAAGAGGATGCCTACTATACTAAAAAAGCATTTATGTCAAATTCTACATTTAACCCATTGTTGTGCATAGGCGGTAGATCCAAAAGGATGAACTCTGAGAGAGGTCAACAGTTCTATCTACGCCTTTCCAATTGGACTGTACCTGTTCAATACCTAAATAGAACATACCAGACGGGTCTGAGCAATGACCTTTAAAAAAAATGTAGCAAGACATTGTGAGACTCAACCTAATTGTACATTGCGTATATGTGCAAGTAGTGGGAGAGTAATGTGGCCCGCATATTGGACAGGGACAAATAAGGACATAAACCGTGTAGTCACTTCTGCAATTATTAAAGTTTGACATTTTCAATATTTTCTTTGTAACAAAAGAATACAAAGTGTCTTTTTTTTAATTTTCTTCTTCTGAGTCCAAACATACAGACTTTGCACTTGTCACATTCATAAAAGCCTTCCTGTTTATCTACTATCCATCCCAGATTGTCTTGTGTCTTCTCATTTCTGTTGGGCACTCGGTGGCAAATTCTCCTTTAGGTTTCTTACTTTTGGATTAAACTACTGTAGTTAGGGTGTGTGAGGTAAGAAGTCTCAGAATACCATCTTGTTTTAAAATGTGCCAAGGTTTTTGCACTATATTATACATTTGATAACAATCTTTGTTGAATTGTGTAATAAGAGGGATACAATTGTCTGTCGGTTCTTTCTCCTTTCCTTGTTTTAACATATGCAAAGATAAGGTTGACACTTAACAGCATGAACAAATTATGCTGCAAGATTTAGGTCCATATTTACATTGTGCTGCTAGATCAAAATACACTTGTTAAATGTTTTATGGTTTAGCACTGCTTAGTAATGTGGTCCTGAATTTCAGGAGTGTAACATTTGAGCAGGAAATACGCTCACGAGCCATGGTAACAAATCGCTTCTTCTTTTTACTCAAATGTACTGTAGGTTATTGGGCAGAATAAGTAAACTTGTGTTAGTGATTAGCTAGGGGCTTCTTTATTGAAGAAAGACTGGAGCAGCAATTCCAAAATTGCAGTGATCAGGGCTCAGTATTCCAGCTCTTTATATAAAATCACAATTTGTGTCCATTCCCAAGAGTCTCCACAGAAGAAATGTACAAAATCGAAAACAACGTATGTTTTACAATGATACATTTTTTATGAGGATAAAAATTGGGAAAGTAAAGGCAATTTGTAAAAACAAATATAAGCTTCTTTTATAGCATCGGTTCCCAACTTTTTGTTTACATTGTTCACCCCCTGCTAGAAAATATTCGTATTGCCTACTCATCAGACTGTTGCCAACAAAACTATTTGACAAATCCCAGGCAGCATACTGTAGTGCCTTGTGCTTGTGGGGGAACGCATGCTAAATAAGGCCCCAAACTGCACCTCTGTGTCTGCAGACAGCATGCGTGGTACAGCGGTCAATGACTGCCAGAGCTTCCAAATTCCCACAATGCTTTGCTGCTGTGAATGCAAAGCATTGTGGGAATTGTCAGCTGTACCACCTACATACACTATGGTGCAGTTTGGGGCCTTAAGTTCTCAGGAACGCGCTATACTGCCTGGGATCTGCCAATACATATTTTTGGGGGCAAACCCCTTGGAGACGCTTGTCGAACCCCATGTTCGGAATCAATGTTTTATACAATAATAGTGGCATTGTACATTTATTATATTCCTATATGACTCTTTCTGCAGCACATCAAGGTGTTAAAATTAAAAGCTGACATGGCGAATTTCATGTTAATGTGAAAATGCATCCGTTGTAATAGATTCTGAGACAAATAGGAAATAGCTTTTGCATAATGTTTGGATATTCCACTCCACACCACTTACCCAGAGTACTGTTGGCGTTAGCTTAACATTTATATAAATTGGTCTGAGTTTTGCTTTCATCAGAATTTAATGGCATGGCTTTCAATAAAGATAGAATGCAATTAAACATCATATACAAATAAGCATTATTATATTTTGCACTCATTGTTTCCTATTAATAAATACCTAATATTTATATGATTAATTCGCTACAGTATTTGGTGCTTTTAAAGATATCTATCAAGTTGCAATTAAATAGGAGCATACTGTACTATACTTGGTATAAAGTGCGCTAGTGTGAGTTTTGAGATATGGTTAGCCCCCACAGTTATTTTTGTTTTTATATTTTGACATATATTTTAGTGTCAGGATTACAGCAAATGGAACGTGTGGCGTAATACAATCCAGTGTTGAGCAGATGTGTAACATTCCAGTGTCCGTCCATCTGTCTGTCACGCTCTCCTGTCTCACACAAACCTTTTGATACCTGGTCATGTTATACATTGTTAGAAAGCTCTTTTTTTCAAGTTCTTTTCGAGAAAATGAAAAGTGTTGTGAATTTCCAAAATAGTGCCTTGCAAATGACCTTAAAACGTATCATTTTAAACAGCTACCGAATCACAATTACATTCTACAAATGACATGCTGTTCATCTAAAACTGAAATGCCTTACACCCCAGTCCTGTGCACGGGCAATGCTAGTACATAAATGCTTTTCACACAGGGTAGTATTGCACCTTGTGAAACTTACCCCCATGTTATTTTCTGCTTCACAGCTCCGTCCTTGGTTCTTGATGGTTTATGGCATGGTGGCCTGCTGGTTTGTACTTGGGACAAATGGCCTGGCCGTGATTTTCCTGACTATGTGCATATCCTTTCTAATTGCCCAGCTGAAGATCCCACTTCTAACGTGGTTGAACTCCCTGCTTATGCTGTTTATTTTGCGTAACAAGTCTGTGGAAAATATCCAGGTACTTCTTGTAATGTTATTTTATTGCTCTCATGACATGTTTCTGATATGCGATTCTACAATATATTGTGTTGATAGATAGGAAAATGCTTAATTACCTAACTTTCTGTAATCTTTTCTGCCTCTGCTGCCAGCTGTCCTTTTCCAGCAAATGTAGTTTATAGGATGTCGTTTATACTGTATGAATACACTGGATAAATGATTTATATTTAACAAATATAGCCACACATGAATTTATTGTACTGTATACAGTACAAATATATTGTACTTGGTGTGATAAGGGCTCAATATATCCATGTACAGTAGAAAGCAATTTAATTTCTGCCTGTGGAGCCTAAATTGGGGATATTGTGTCTTTGCTTTTTTATGTTATTCTGGGCTGTAACAAATGGTACAGTGTTATGTTTAGCAGAGCAGCAACTGTTTATTATACAAGTCGTGCTCAGGAAGACCCCAGGGGCAGGGACAAATGTCTCTGTAAAGCGCTACGTAAAACTAGCAGTGCTATACAAGAACAAACTAATATTATATTATTATTTTTTTCAAACCATTGCATGAAGATTGAAACCATACGTTTTCTATATTTTCTATATCTTTAGAAATGGGTATTTCCCTAGAGACACCTGTTGCGTATTGCTGCTTTGCAAATATTAGTGCAGTGGTTTCCTGAATCTAGATGGACTACACTAGATACACTAGATAGGCAGTGTAACAGGGGACTTATCCCTGTTCAGTAATGTTCCTTTAATCTAGCAGTGTGGTAGTTAATTACTAAACATCACCTGCCTGATTAGATTGTTTACAAAAAG
The DNA here is from genome assembly GCF_040206685.1 of Ascaphus truei. Taxonomy (NCBI): domain Eukaryota; kingdom Metazoa; phylum Chordata; class Amphibia; order Anura; family Ascaphidae; genus Ascaphus; species Ascaphus truei. Next base: position 47,234,892 of record NC_134486.1, on the reverse strand, counting down.
CCTGCCTTTGAGACAGGAAGTGACTCTCTTTAGCTCTGACTGAGAGCTGACCTTTGGAGACACCACAATGTCTTGAGTTCTGGCAGCCACACAGCAGAGCTGATTGCAAGACACCCAATAAGACTTCTAAACCTGGATGCTGATATTTTTCTGTGCACGCACGGGTGCGGTTCCAGGAGAGCAGAGAAGCTTATTCTACAGCTGATAAACAGATAAGACTTTCATTATTAAGAGACTGCTTATATTTGCTTATTTTCATGCTATGTGTTTGGGATGAGAGAAATGCTTAACTAATGGAGATGTGAACTAATTGCAAGGATTTCACTAGAAATACTCCCAAGTGAATGGAAGCTTTGTTCCCCCCTGAGTTTGGATAATGTCCTGATGAAAAGGACAAGGCACAATAAAGCCTATTATAATTTGACATTATAACGATTCCAATTGTGTACCTCTGTGAACGTCCGTCTACAGGCAGGTATCTGTAAACTTTGCAGAAGGCTGCTAGGTTGTTGGAAGAATATGGTAACAGCTGTACAGTATTTCTCTATAGTTCAGGAAAGGAAAGAAGGCGCACACACGAATTACTGTGATGATAGTGTAGTATCACTAAGGCCCAGAATTAATAAGCAGGGCTAAGCTGCTACACCTCTTAAAGCTGCAGTTCAGTCAATATCCTGCATGTGTGTTTTTTTTTAATACATCAGTTCTGTACTGTGAGGAAATACTTCTAGCATTTTCTTTTTTTTTAAAAACAACTTTGAAAGACAATTTTTTATGTATTCTAATGTAATGAGCATTTTTGTTTCTATAGCAACCCTTTAGAAAGGCACAACCCCTTCCTTTAATGTAACAGGCTCTGGCACACCCCTTTGTGAGTCCTGCCCCCTCCACAGCCGTGCACGTGCATGAGCACAAATGTATCAGGCGGGAGAGGGTGGGTAAGTGGGTGGGAGAGGGTGAGTTCGGGAGAGGGTGAGTGGGTAGAGGGTGAGTGGGTGGGTGGGCGGGAGAGGGTGAGTGGGTGGGTGGGAGAGGGTGAGTTGTTTTGAGGGTGAGTGGGTGGGTGGGAGAGGGTGAGTGGGTGGGTGGGCGGGAGGTAGAGGGTGAGTGGGTGGGTGGGCGGGAGAGGGTGAGTGGGCGGGAGTGGGTGAGTGGGTGGGTGGGAGAGGGTGGGTGTGGGTGGGTGGGCGATAGAGGGTGGGTGTGGGCCGGAGAGGGTGAGTGTGGGTGACTGGGTACTTGTGGTGACACACTAATATACACACACACACATACATATACACACATATATATACACACACACACACACACACACACACACACATACATATATATATACAAACACACATACACACATACACAAACATATATATATTGTGGCAGGATGGCCGTGGTAAGTGAGGAGACAACACGTCTTTTCCGGTGAAATAATGCTGTTGGGTTTATTTGTCCAAAAACGGTAACTAAACAATGGGTACACTGTCCCTTTAAAATTGAAATGAAACCAAATCCTAACCCCGGTCGGGGTACTAGCTAAACAAAAGTGCAGGCTAACTATCTGGCTGGCTAGCTAACCTATTCCAGCCCAATAAAGTACAGCAAACGCAGTTGGCTCCTTACCTGGGAGCTTTATTCTTCCCTCTTGGGACAGGATCGCTTTGAGCAGCTTGTGTCTGTCTCAACACACCTCTGTCTTCCCTCTATGCCTCAGAGAGAGACTGCCGCCCCAGAGGCATTTCCTCTTCTTGTTTTTAAAGCAGGTAAAGGAGCTTAATTCAAATCACCTGTGGTCTGCTTGACAAGCTGAGTTAACCCCTCGTTTACTGGATAGCATGCATACTGCATCTCCTATTCACATACACGGAGTCAATGACCCTGTCACATATCCCCCTTCCCAGCGTAACGTTACCGAGTGGAGCGGCCCGTGAACCGAGACTGTGCACCCTAGAGAGTGCATCAGCATTACCGTGCAGTATGCCTGGCCGATGTTGGATCGTAAAGTTAAAAGGTTGCAACGACAGGAGCCAACGGGTAACTCTCGAGTTCTTATCTTTATTTCTGTGCATCCACTGTAGTAGTTCATGATCTGTTACGAGTGTAAAAGATCTGCCTAAAAGGTAATATTTCAATGTGTCTGTTGCCCACTTTACGGCCAAACACTCTTTTTCTACTGTGGCATATCTTTGTTCGCGGGGACACAATTTGCGACTTAAATAGAGGACCGGGTGTTCCTCTTCTCCTACAAACTGGGACAGTACTGCTCCGAGATCTACTACGGAGGCGTCCGTTTGTAAAAAAAAACGCCTTTTTCAAATCCGGGGCTACCAAGACTGGGTGACTACAGAGCGTTGTGCGTAGGTCTACAAATGCGGTCTCCGCATTACTGTTCCATTTTACAACATCAGGTGCCTTTGCCTTTACTAGATCTGAAAGCTGTGCAGGCGGGTTGCAAAATGGGGTATAAATCGCCTGTAGTAACCTACAATGCCCAGAAACGTCCTAACCTGTTTCTTTTTTAGGGGACGGGGCCAACTCTCAATGGCTTCAACTTTATTGAGCTGGGGTTTTACTGTCCCCCTTCCCACAACATAGCCAAGATATTTTGCCTCTGCTAGGCCGACTGAACATTTAGCTGGATTGGCTGTAAGACCCGCCTCCCGAAAGGTTCTTAACACTGCTTCAACCTTTCCTAGATGTGAGTCCCAATCTGGACTATGAATTACCACATCGTCTAAGTACGCTGAGGCGTAATTCGAGTGTGGGTGTAGCAATTTATTTATCAACCTTTGGAAGGTTGCAGGTGCCCCATGAAGACCAAAGGGTAAAACAGTATACTGAAATAGACCATCAGGTGTGGAGAAGGCCGTTTTCTCTTTTGCTGACCTTGTTAAGGGGATTTGCCAATAACCCTTTGTAAGATCTAAAGTGGTTAGAAAACGAGCCCTCGCCAACTTCTCAATTAACTCGTCTACCCGTGGCATAGGATAGGCATCAAACTTCGAGACTTCATTTACCTTTCTAAAGTCGTTACAGAACCGTATTGTCCCATCTGGCTTAGGTACCAAGACAATAGGGCTGGACCATTGACTATGGGACTCCTCAATTATGCCTAGATCTAGCATTTTCTTTACCTCCGACTGAATAGCCCCTCTTCTAGCTTCTGGGATTCTATAAGGTCTTATCTTAATGACTACCCCTGGCTTGGTGACGATATCATGAGAAATCATCCTAGTTTTCCCTGGTACGCTGGAAAAGACATCTCTGTTCCTTTTCACCAAATCTACAGCTTCTCTGTGTTGTTCAGGCGTAAGTTCTGCCGATATTTGAACAAGTGGTTCCTCCCCTTTCCTGGATTCGTTAGCTACTACCGACAGGCATACCTCTCTATCCTTCCAGGATTTTAATAGCTTTCTGATAGATTTGCTCTACCTTCCTCCGGTCTGGCTGTCGAATTTTATAATTCACCGGGCCGACCTGTTCTAGAACCTCATATGGCCCCTGCCAATGTGATAACAGCTTGCTTTCGGCCGTGGGAACAAGGACCATTACTCGGTCCCCTGGTCGGAAGTTGCGAACCGTAGCCTGTCTGTTGTAAAGGTTCCGTTGGGCCCTCTGTGCCTCTTCTAGATGCTGTCTGACTATGGGGGTAACATGCGCAATACGGTCTTTCAAATCTTCCACAAATTGGACAACATTTTTCCCTGGCACAGCTTGTTGCTCCCACTCTTCTTTGAGGCTATCCAGAATCCCTCTTGGGCGTCTCCCATACAGGAGTTCAAATGGGGAAAACCCCGTAGAGGCCTGTGGTACCTCTCGGATAGCAAACAAGAGATAAGGCAACAAGGTGTCCCAGTTCTTCCCATCACTAGCGACTACCTTTCTCAACATCATCTTCAACGTCTTATTGAATCGTTCTACCAGTCCGTCCGTTTGTGGATGGTACACAGAGGTTCTTAGGGACTGTATTTTTAGCTCTACACATAAGTCTCGCATAAGTTTAGATGTAAACGGGGTACCCTGATCTGTCAGAATTTCTTTCGGTATCCCGAGTCGGGAAAACACCTGTAACAATTCCTTAGCTATAGCTTTGGAGGAAGTGTTACGTAAAGGTAGTGCCTCTGGATATCGAGTGGCATAGTCTAGGATCACCAGAATGTTCTGATGACCCTTGGCAGATTTCTCCAAGGGACCCACTATATCCATGGCAATCCTCTCAAATGGGACCTCAATAATAGGCATAGGGATCAATGGGGCCCTCAAACGTGGTCGGGGGGCTGTCAACTGACACTCGGGACAAGAGGCACAGAATCTCTTTACTGCATTATATATCCCTGGCCAGTAAAACCTTTTTAGGATTCTTTGCTGTGTCTTCTCTACGCCCAGATGACCCCCCAACAAATGAGAGTGTGCTAGCTCTAGGACCTTCCTCACTAATGAACTGGGTACTAACAATTTTTCTATTTCTTGGCCCTCCTCTTGGCTCACATGGTATAACAAATCATTCTTAATGTAGAAATATGGATAGGATTCCTTTGTGGTTCCTTCTACCGTGACCCCATTAACTTCTACCGCCTGGCTAAACCCATTTTCAACTGGGGATCATTAGCCTGTTCTCTACCAAAGTTAGTTAGGGACAGTTCTAGACTTCCAAAACCTTCTTCATCTGGAGTTTGGTCGGTTACCTCCATGGGTAACTCAGACACCTGATCATCAACAGGCCCTGTCTCGGACAACTCTTCTCCCTCTGGTCTCCCTCCGTTAGGGGTAGTGACCAGTGCTAACTGGGGTGGGGGTGTACCTCTTTTTTTTTCGTTCCTACGTTCTCGTTTTGACTTAGGGGTTTTAGACACCTCGGCGACTAATTCGGGGTCTGTAAATGGAAAAAGCTCATCTGGAGTAGGATTGTTCAAGGTGAGCTGTCCTCTGATCAGGGTGTCAAAACCAGGGAAATTACAGCCTAACACTAGGGAATGGGGTAATTTTGGCACAATTGCTGCCATAGTTTCGATGACTTGCCCCTCGACTTTTACTTTTATCAGAGTCGTGGTGTACGGAAGCGTATACCCATGTACACATAATACCCGCAACTTCTCACCCTGGGGTAACCGGAGAGGCTTAATCAACTTCCCGGATACCAAGTTAATATTGCTCCCTGAGTCTACCAGTGCGGAGACTGGTTTTCCATTTAACATCACCGTGGTGAGGAAGTTGTGGGTACGTTTTCCCTCGCGGGTCATACCCACCACTCCACAAACTTCAGACTTCACAGAACCATATGCACACTCCATTGGCTCAGACAACTGTGGGCAGTGAGCCTTAATATGCCCCGTCTCCCCACACTCAAAACAAACAATTGGCCCAGTTCGTTCTTGAAACCCTTTCTGAAATTTAGAGTTTCTGTCCCTATCCGGGTTTTCTTCCACCCGCTCAAATCGTGCGAACGGTCGTGGGTCCTGGCACCAGCGCTGGCCTCTATTGTTCGTGTTGGGACGTGGGTTGTAGTTTGTGCGAGTGGGGCGTGACAGTTGACGGGTAGCCAGAAACTGCTCCACTGCGCCTACCATGGCATCACAAGAGAAGGGATCTCCCTGCCCCACCCACTGTTGAAGGTCCTGGGGTAACGCTCGAATGAAGCGGTCAAACACCACCATCTCAAGGATCCGTGCCGGGCTATGTTCCTCTGGTTTTAGCCACTTGGACGCTAGGTGAATCAAATTCCATAACTGGGATCTGAGCGGCTTCTGTTCCTGGT